>NC_059199.1:23035088-23335088 GCF_020615455.1 Coregonus clupeaformis | reverse complement strand
CCATAAAACCACTCAAAATTCCTCGAGTATACAATGATTATTTAATTGATTACCCTTAATCTGCTACATGTGATCTCATCTCAAATGATCCATTATCAATTATTTGATCAACCCCCTAGGAAAATCTGTCTCCCCTTCTATTACACAATTCAGTTATTTTTACCTTTATCTCCCCAATTTACTATTCCTTTCCTCATTGCAACTTGTTGCATTGATGTTCTTTAAAATGTAAACCTATTGTTTAATAACTTCATACTTATAACCAATGTTTTTTCAATCCATCATCCTAATAATAAAAACGATATCCCATTGTTCACGTAACGAAACTAAATTATTTATTTTTTAGAATCCACCATTTATTTTCATACAATATTATAATAATAATATAATATAATATGCCATTTGAATTCATCAAAGCACTTCCTTTCAGTAAAGTCTTTAGACTTCTACTTGAAATTTTCCAGCTCAATCTAACTCGCTGGACTGTCTCTATTTTTTCCCGCCAACCAGAGCCATAAATTATTCTCCTTTGTCCTCAACTCAATTTTCACAGCTCTATCGCCACTCCAGCTCGCCATTCAATCTCTTTAACCGTTCTCTCTGATTCGGCCCCAATCAATAAAACAAATACTTGATATCGTTGATAAGCATACACTTAATTACATTCCTATTATCTGAACTATGTACTGTCTCTCACCTCTCCCCCCCCTCTCCTGCTACTTCCTACATTACGGGGGAGGCGCGGGGACCTTCCCTACAAATCTTCCTTCTTAGGAAATAATGTCATTCGTACTTGTAACATATTTTCATAGACCTATCTAGAATACTACTAAAGCTATCTAATGCAACTTTTAATACACGTAAAAACTCTCTCTCCCTACACCCATTCCCCATTGAATAAGTGAGTCTTCCTAGTTACCCCCCCACGCCTCAAATCTTCCATTCAGCATTAACCAACCAAACACTAAGTAGTATCCAGTTACCATTCACACCAGCCGTTGAATTCCCTCATACACACAGACTTCACCCCATGCCATCCAAATGCCCAACAAAACATAATAGCTCAATAGAACCCTCTATTGGCTCTCCACTATTTATACATTACTTCCATAACCACTTTAGTTATGGTCCGATTACCCATTAAACCTTATCACATAACCTTATCACCTAATCAAACAACGGCACAACCTTAAACCCATATCGGCCGGCTGGTAGCCCAGTAACCAAGAGCACCGTGTCAGCAACCGAGAGGTCGCCGGCTCCAATCCCCGAGCCGACCAGGCGAAAAATCTGCCGATGTGCCCCCGAGCAAGGCACCCAACCCCCACTGCTCCTGCAAGTCGCTCCGGACCAGAGCGTCTGCCAAATGACCAAAAATGCAAATGTAAATATTCTCTACTTTCTCACTCATGACGTACGTCTACGTTTGGGTGAGAAAGTTCATACGTATATATCGTTGGAAATTTATAGGTACCTCTCAAATATTCGCTTCGTGGTGTTTTTAGCCAATTCTTAATCGACACCAATCATTTCTTCAAACATTTTACCCGTTGAACCAAAAAATAGACTGTCCTATCTCCGACACTGCCCTTTCCTTTACCCCTGCAGTCACGATGGTTATGACCTGTTCTGTTACAGTATTTACACGGGGCCTTACACTCCCAAATATCCCTCTTTGTTACAGTTAAACACTTCCTCTCTCCTTCGCGCTTCCAAAATAGCCTAGCTGTCTCTAGCCCCTCCCCTCGCTGTTTCTTCAAATCCGTTCCACAGTTTACATGCATCTGCTTAATCATAACTTCTAACTTTTCCACATCGAGATGCCCAATAAATCCATACCTCTTCTCCCAAATGGATCCATAAAACATATTTCTTCGATCTCTTCCTAACATATATCTTTCATCCCCCGTTAATTCTCGGACCTCTTTAGAATATTTATTTCCCATGGTGGAAAAATAAGAAATCCCCCCGTTTAGTAATAATTCAATCCAGAATTATTTTCCTACAAGTTATTATTAGATGCGTCTCTTGAGCCAATGTTATGATCTGCTTTTGTAATTAACCATTTAAATTATCTAACCCGTAACCCTGAGTTTTTTTTTTTTACTCCGGTTTCATGAAAGGGGTAAGATAACAATTTTTTCTCACGCGATCTATTTCGTCCCTCCTTGAAACAATTATCACGTATTTCGATGGATCATTAAGTCTCACACGTACACAACATTTTACGATTTATTTCTAACACTATCCGTAACCTAGAGGTCGTAACTGCTCCAGTTTCATGAAATAGACAGTTAGAGCAAATCCCCAGTTGTCTATGCAACTTTTGACTTATCTATCTTACACGATGATAATTATCTCCCTTCCTGTTTATATTGTAACACTGTACCCCGTACAATCTCAATATTAACTCGTTTATTTTGGTGATGGCCATTCACCTTGAGTCATTTCAGACCCCCTCCCTTTTAATTCTCTTATGAGATTTTGGTAACTATTCTCTGCCCTCCACAATAATAACTATTCTCATACAAGTTCAAATCATTTCACCAAAATCCATGAATAAAAATTACTGACCTTTTCCTTGCACTTTGGAATTAAATGCTTTTTCAAACTCGTTAACGTCTTTATCGTTCATAAGATTAATCACCGGCCTGTTTATAACCTTAACGTCGAAGGCCAGGACTATTCTCCACGGATGCAATCACCCGCCCGTGCACGGTTTCGGTGTCCTTAGAACGACAAAGACGTATTTTAAGATCCGGCTCGAGGGACACTTGTCATGAGAATTTCTATCTCTAATTCAACCTAAGCTTGAATCATTACCTGGGGTTGTAAGGCTCTGGTTTTAATCATAAATGATTCAAGGTCCACAACCAGCAAGAATGATCTGTATTTTTTTTAAATTCATGGTGAGCTCTGGCGCCAAAACCCATACACTCCTGTTTTATACCCCTTGACACACAAAGGCACTTTGCTCCGCCCACCTTTAGGAGGCTTTTTTTTAACCAGTTTTCTCAGTCCCCTTCACCCTGGAATGTTTAGTCCCGCCCCCCTCTGTTAGTGGGTTGCCACTACATTATAACTCTACACCGTTCACACATTTATACTGTATTTGGGGTGAAATCCTTTAGTCATTATTCTTAAAATACAAATTAATCTAACAGCAAAATTTATAAAAACTGAACTTGACGTGAGAATGTGCTTAACTTCCCGCCAACTTTAGACGATGCGTACGCAGTTTCTAGTGGTTGAAGTATTGCATTGCATGCAGGCAAGTAGAACATTGCAAGCAGGCAAGTAGCCTAATATTTCAACCTTGTCTCAGAGCATTTCCTATTATTCTGTACACTCCATTTAGTATGCTATGTTACGTTTCGTATGGTATGCATTAATTTGTGGATGTCCACCATCCATTTCTTATATGTAACAAATTCGTACAATATGTTATGAATTTGCAGTAGATACAGTTGAAGTCGGAAGTTTACATACAGTGAGGGAAAAAAGTATTTGATCCCCTGCTGATTTTGTACGTTTGCCCACTGACAAAGACAGGATCAGTCTGTAATTTTAATGGTAGGTTTATTTGAACAGTGAGAGACAGAATAACAACCAAAAAATCCAGAAAAACACAACTCGAGGGAGATTGACAGTTATTTTGTGTTTCTTCCATTTGCGAATAATCGCACCAACTGTTGTCACCTTCTCACCAAGCTGCTTGCTGATGGTTTTGTAGCCCATTCCAGCCTTGTGTAGGTCTACAATCTTGTCCCTGACATCCTTGGAGAGCTCTTGGATGCGTATTCCAGCATGACAATGACCCAAAACACATGACCAAGGCAACAAAGGAGTGGCTCAAGAAGAAGCACATTAAGGTACTGGAGTGGCCTAGCCAGTCTCCAGACCTTAATCATATAGAAAATCTGTGGAGGGAGCTGAAGGTTCAAGTTGCCAAACGTCAGCTTCGAAACCTTAATGACTTGGAGATGATCTGCAAAGAGGAGTGGGACAAAATCCCTCCTGAGATGTGTGCAAACCTGGTGGCCAACTACAAGAAACGCATTTTTCTGGATTTTTGTTGTTGTTATTCTGTCTCTCACTGTTCAAATAAACCTACCATTAAAATTATAGACTGATCATGTCTTTGTCAGTGGGAAAACGTACAAAATCAGCAGGGGATCAAATACTTTTCCCCCCTCACTGTACACCTTAGCCAAAAACATTTAAACTCAGTTTTTCACAATTCCTGACATTTAATCCTAGTAAAAATTCCCTGTTTCAGGTCTGTTAGGATCACCACTTTATTTTAAGAATGTGAAATGTCAGAATAATAGTAGAGAGAATGATTTATTTTAGCTTTTATTTCTTTCATCACATTCCCAGTGGGACAGAAGTTTACACACACTCAATTAGTATTTGGTAGCATTGCCTTTAATTTGTTTAACTTGGGTCAAACGTTTCTGGTAGCCTTCCACAAGCTTCCCACAATACATTTGGTGAATTTTGGCCCATTCCTCCTGACAGAGCTGGTGTAACTAAGTCAGATTTGTAGGCCTACTTGCTCCGAAAACTTGAGCGTGCATAACTATTCACCCCCCCAACAAAGTCAATACTTTGTAGAGCCACCTTTGCAGCAATTACAGCTGCAAGTCTCTTGGGGTATGTCTCTATAAGCTTGGCACATCTAGCTACTGGGAGTTTTGCCCATTCTTCAAGGCAAAACTTCTCCAGCTCCTTCAAGTTGGATGGGTTCCGCTGGTGTACAGCAATCTTTAAGTCATACCACAGATTCTCAATTGGATTGAGGTCTGGGCTTGACTAGGCCATTCCAAGACACATTTACATTTTTGATGGCCAAAAAACTCAATTCTAGTCTCGTCTGACCAGCGTACCTTCTTCCATATGTTTGGGGAGTCCCCCACATGCCCTTTGGACGAACACCAAACGGGTTTGCTTATTTTTTTCTTTAAGCAATGGCTTTTTTCTGGCCACTCTTCCGTAAAGCCCAGCTCTGTGTTGTGTACGGCTTAAAGTGGTCCTATGGACAGATACTCCAATCTCCGCTGTGAAGCTTTGCAGCTCCTTCAGGGTTATCTTTGGTCTCTTTGTTGCCTCTCATATTAATGCCCTCCTTGCCTGGTCCATACATTTTGGTGGGCGGCCCGCTCTTGGCAGGTTTGTTGTGGTGGCATATTCTTTCCATTTTTTTATAATGGATTTAATGGTGCTCCGTGGGATGTTCAAAGTTTCTGATATTTTTTTATAACCCAACCCTGATCTGTACTTCTCCACAACTTTGTCCCTGACCTGTTTGGAGAGCTCCTTGGTCTTCATGGTGCCGCTTGGTTGGTGGTGCCCCTTGCTTAGTGGTGTTTCAGACTCTGGGGATTTTCAGAACAGGTGTATATATACTGAGATCATGTGACACAGATTGCACACAGGTGGACTTTATTTAACTAATTATGTGACTTCTGAAGGTAATTGGTTGCACCAGATCTTATTTAGGGGCTTCACAGCAAAGGGGTTGAATACATATGCAGGCACCACTTTTCCGTTATTTATTTGTAAGTAATTTTTTTCATTTCACTTCACCAATTTGGACTATTTTGTTTTTCCATTACATGAAATCCAAATAAAAATCAATTTAAATTACAGGTTGTAATGCAACAAAATAGGAAAAATGCCAAGGGGGATGAATACTTTTGCAAGGCACTGTAGGTGGCTAAAGTTAGCTAGGCTAGCCGTTAGGGTTAGGGATTAAGGTTAGGGTTAACTGGGCCACCTGTAGCTCAGTTGGTAGGATGGCGCTTGCAACGCCAGGGTTGTGGGTTCAATTCCCACAGGGGGCCAGTATGGAAGTAAAAAAACGATGCACTAACTGTAAGTTGCTCTGGATAAGAGCGTCTGTTAAATGACTAAAATGTTAAGGTTATGAGTTAGGTTAAAGGGTATTAGCTAAAGTTGTCCATGATGAGATTCGAACACGGAACCTTTTGGTTGCTAGACGTTCACAATATACACCCACCCACCCTCCTTTCGGTTTTGCCTTAAGTAACCTTCTGTCTTATGTAACCATACAAAACTTAACATAGCATACTAATTTGAGCTTCCGAATCTATTGTATGAGACCAAGCTGAGTATTTTGTGCAAATGGGGGGATATGACACGCTTATTCATAAAAATAAAATAAACTGGTAAATATAACAAGATGCAATCATTTGCCATTAGTAAGAAGAGTGAAAATAAACATGTTTGCATTCTAAAATAGTTAGAAATATGCATCTATTTCCTATTTCATTACCATGATCATTGCAGAATAAATTCCTGACCTTTTATGACTGTGATGGTTTCCTACAATGTGAAGTAGCCTACAATGTCCCAGATCTCATTTAATTGGACCCACGTTACTGTTAAATCGCTCAACTATTTCAAGTATTTTGCTCTATGCGATCCGATGTGCATTTTTTTTTTTTTTTTTCAATGTCTCAAGTAGTTCCCTTTTTGTTTTCTCATAATTTGATTGGGTGCAATTGTGTTGCCAGAACCAGCTGGCTGAAGGGACTCTAGGTTAATCTCCTTGCAGGTTAGGGCTTTGTGAGGGAAGGTTTGGGCATCTAAATATTTTTGTACATGCACAGTCTTTTCAGAAATGGCACGTAGCTATTTAGTGTGAAATGTACTAAACGTTTATAATTGAGGCCCCAGGACTCCGTCCCAGGACTGAAGTTCAGGAAAGAGATATAGACTTGATACTATATCATGGGATTGCCAAAACAAACAAAGTTGTGTGACAGGTTATGTGATAGCGTGGCCAAGTGGTCTAAGGCGCTCCAATCTCTTTAGGGACGTGGGTTCAAATTCCACTGCTGTCAGGGTTACTTTTGATCATAGTGGACTACTAAATGGAACAGTTGGAGGGACTCTAAGGATAGGTTTGGGAAACACTGGTATAAGTTGTTTGAGCCAAAAGGTAACTAGAGCCCTCAACTGTTAGAAGGTCAACATTTTATTCTAGAGAGGTGGTCCAACTGTCAGTCAGTGGCTGTTGTTGGCCAGTTGCTTTCTGGGTATAGACCTTTTGAAGCAGAGTCACTGTGCATTGGCCAATGAGTCAACTTATGACATGTAGTACACACATGTACATGCCATACACACACACACAAAGAGTCCCCTGTCCAGTGGGTATACTGTCCTTCAGTGGAGGCTGCTGAGGGGAGGATGGCACATAGTAATGGCTGGAATCAAGTCAATAGAATGGTATCAAACACATGGAAACCATGGTTGATACCATTCCATTGACTCCATTCCAGCCATTATTATGATACATCTTCCCCTCAGCAGCCTCCACTGCTGTACTTGTACATCAACTCTGCCTCTTGCTACAGAAACAGGAGATAAGCTCCAGCCCCATTCTGGCTCAGACATACTAATATGTACACACCATTGACTATGACACACAAAAATATAATGAGGGACAGTTGAGGCGGTAAGATGTACATGAACACTTTTATTGCAATAGCTCTATCGAAAGCAAAAAAGTCTGATAAATATAAACACTATGCAATGCTCCAAATTCCTCCACTAGGACTTCACCCCCATTCCCCTTTCCCTCCTGAAGTAAGAGAGAAAGAGGGGAAAACAAAAAGGCGCCTGGAGGCGCAATTAACATGAAAAAAATACTATTATATGTACGGGGGTGGGGGTGAACCAAGAACAGTTCTAATTTTTAAATCATGTATTTTTTTATTTTTTTTACACCTTTTCTTTTTCGTAAGGACATATGTTGCAGAGAAATATAATGCACATACGAGGATCAACACCTCCACCGTATGAAGAACTGTCTGTTCCATAAAGCTAAATAACAATGGCATTAAATTCTGAAAGAAAACACAGGTAGCAATGAAAATGACATCATCATCGTTGTGGTTGCCATCAATCAACAGCATTCAAATTGTTATTTTGTAGTACTACACAGCAGCAAATAAAATAGTAATAGTTACAAAACATCAGAGGTTATTTTTTTATTCTGTTTTTTACAAAACTGCTAAATGTCTACGTCCTCATACTCTTGAAAACAAGTTAAGCCCACTGTCTCCGTTTAGTTAAAAAATCATTTTAAACCCCCGTCTTTAAGAGGTCAACCAAAAGTATCAACACAACACCCAAAAAACTATGGAGATTTAACTTATGCTTTCTATAAACTAGATAAAAAAAGAAAAAAATACTGTTGCACATTTATTTATGCAGTACCGTTTAGTTCCTCTGTAATATATTATGTAGTTATTATTAGAATTTCAAATTTCCCCATTATTTTCTAAAATAGTTTCTTATTATCGTTAACTCGAAACGCTACGGCTCTGTTCCAACATCCACACTAGCATACTACTTAGTATGCACACTAGTAGCTAGTCACACACTACTGAGAATACATGTCCAATACATTGCTAGTATGGAGTTTGGGACGTAACCATAGTGGCCTATAATATATCATCAACAGAACATCAGGACAGTACAAAGTAGAATCATCATCCACCTAATAGTATAGAACTGAACAAGGCTATTATGAGTATCGATTATCAAGCCTATTTTTGATTGAATTGATTAGGAAATTGATTAAGTAAAACTTCTCAATCACAGAAAGTCTTGCCAAATAAAGCTTTTGTATTGGTCAAATCTAATAGCTCAAAGCCAAGAAGCGCTGCAGCGTAACCAAAAATAAATAAATCACAGTACAGCCTTTAAATGTGTTCCAACCATAGAATTAGAATGATGATAATTCCAGTTCTATGGTTCCAGCCTTGGGTAGGTATAGTAACAGTTCCTTTTCCATAACATACAGTAACAGTAGGTTCTGTGCCCCATAACTGTACCATATAAGACATTGGTTGTCCCAAATGGGGTAACTCACACTATTTGTCCCAAATGGGGTAACTCACACTATTTCCAGGAGGGGTAGCTAGTTGGATGGGATCTGACGGGTTGTTGAAGGGTTTCGGGGGTCAACTTTTTCACATTGTCCACTTTTCTGCACCAACAAATATATAATCTTCATACTGAAGTTAACGCACCGACAAAACGTACTATGGTACTTTTGAGCCCTTCTAATCCCCCCCTCTTCTCAACAAGCATCAAGCTCTTTTTTATTTTCACTGACATTTTGGTTCAGTCATCATCATTTCAAATGACTAAGGGAGATGGAGAAAGAGGGAAGAGAAAGGAGAGGGGGAAGGGAGTGAGCGAATGAAATAAAACAGTCACACAACAGTCACACAACAGTCACACACACACAAGTCACACAATCGATAGTGCCACCATCTTCTCCTCCCTCTATCCTCCTGTCTCTCCCCACCCCTCCCACACCCAGAGAGGGTTAACTATATAAAAGGCTGAAAGAGATTACACAGAAAAATACACAACAGTACTCCAGCAGAACTCACTGCTTTCAGCCTTTCAGAAGGGAGAGACAGGAGGGTAAAACATTGAGGGATACATCTTTTTTTTAAAGGCTTGGCACACGAGTCAAAATACTGAAATGAAAGAAAATGAAAAAGAGCTAAATCTACAGCTGGCTTTCAGTTAGGATGGTAACATGACTTTTCTAACGGAGTCATCTTGCTGTGTGGTTAATCGATGGTGGAAATGTGTGTTGTTGTGGCAAGATGTAAAGATGTGCGAGGGCTGCTGTTCTGTTGAGATTAATAAAGCAAATGATTCCAAGCAACATATTGGACGAAGTATTTTATCTTACTTGTACCTCCTCTTGTTTTTAACCCTTTGTTGTAGCTACACTTTCCAGCGCTAACCCTAAAGTAACGTTGTCATATCCGGCAAACATCTCAACTGGTTCTTGTGGATCCCAGTTTAGGCCGAGAATAGACCCTCACTCCCCCTCCGCTCTCTCTCCCCCTCACTACGGCCAGCCTACATGCTTGGCAATGGGAGGGGTCTAGCGTGCTTAACCAGGGAAGTTAAAGCTGGCAGAGGTGTGTGTGTGTCTATGTGTATTGATTGTGTGTTTGTCTGTGTGTATTGAGTGTGTGTGCACCTTGGGGGGGGGGTAGTTACTGGAACCCCTAACGTCACCCAGCACCCTTACTGAAGGACTAGTGGAGTCACAGCAACAGGGGGCGTTGCCAAGCCTAAACGGGACGTGTGTGTTTTTGTGGGTGGTCAGTTACTGTAGCCAGGGCCGTAACTACATGAGGCCACAGAGGTCCGGACCTCTAATCTTTTCTAATAAAAATAATTACAAAAAATATTTTTTACACAATAACAAAGAATCTATTATGGGTCAACATCTAAATATTGCTTTCAGCATTGATCAAATCTCAGAACGCTCACATTCTTGAGCTGACAGTTTTAAATCCAGCTGGCTTCTTTGCGAACGAGTGGAATCAGGAACAGTGGTTTGTTTATTATGTTTGCCTGTGTCCCCCGGATTTGCCTCCCGGATTTTCCTTTTTAGCAGCACATTCACCACTCTCTCAAATGGCTAACTCCGCCCTCTTGTGGCACAGACTGAGGGCCTGAGACATGAAAACGAACTACCCCAGCTCGGAATCGGCTCAAGTAGGCAACTAGAGACGTTGCTGACAGTGTGTTTGTGAGATGACAGACAAAAGGCAATTTTTAAACAGTCCCGCCACTCTTGCTGTGTCTACAGACATCCGCCAAACTAACAAAAACCGACTATCTGAGAATGAGCGCACAACTGGTAAATAGTCACTTATAGATATGTCAGTCAGGTGGCTAGCTGCCGGCAGAGACCTCGATTGCAGTAATGTTGAAGGGCTCTGGCTTGTATTACTTAGCCAGCTAGAAGGATGAAGTAAGAAGCTTATGTTAAATGAAGCCTACCTCAACAGGAGCAAAAAATTGGCTCAGTTCTCACAATAACTTTGCTTTACAGAGAGTAGGCTACTGAGACAGACAGTGATGTGGCACTCAGTGTTGAGGTTGAGGCAGGCTGCAATGGAAGCAGAGGAGAGGGAGATTAGTACACTGGTTCCCAAACTTGGGTCTGGGCCCCATGTGGGGTCCCCTGAGAAAATCGGAACTAATCTTTTAAAACAGGTTAGGAACTTCAAAGATATGTTTCAATATGAACTTCTCCGCATGGCCTATCTTCAAATCAAAATGCAAACAATACAGCACAATAAAAATGACATATGTTTTCGTTTATATTGGTAGCTGTTTACCACTGGAGTTTATAAACCCCTGGAGTTTATAGTTGACCCATTACCCACTTTTTCTTTTTACCACTACATCACTGATATTAATACAGAATTGTAATATTCTAATAATTCATGTGAATGTGATAATACGATCTGTGTGCTCGTTTGATGTCTGTTTGTGCAGAGCTTGATTAGTAATGCCTAGGAATACAAATGTGAACGCTATGTAATTATCATTACAACTGACTCAACAGTCGCTGATGCTACGTGTCAATTTGAATCATTACAATTGTATAGCTAATATATGTTTGTAGATCGACTGAGGTGAATGAATGAACCTACAGCAGCCAAGGTAATAATGGCTGTCGTAATTACGCTTGTTTTTGCTGTTCTACAAATAGCATTTTTTATTGTATAGAAATGCAGTAAATGAGCTTCAACGTCCCCCAAAAAATCCGGACCTCACTAAAACCTTGGTTACGGCCCTGACTGTAGCCTAAAGAGGACAGACAAGCAGACAGATATGTGAAAGTGTATGACATTGTCTGTCTGTGTGTGTGTGTGTCTGTGTGTGTGTGTGTGTGTATTATTATATGTCTGTGTGTGTGTGCCACACTGTACCAGACCTGTGCTAATAAGGCCCTTAAGTGGAAATAAAGTACCTGCTTCTTTTATGGAAAATATTTTTCACCAGGAAAACTGGGACTATCGTTGAGTCCAGTACCATTTTCTGCTTGCTAATAGAAAAATACTGAATAAATCATGTTAGAATAACACATGCACTATGTGGCTATAAATACATTTAGCAGTTTCTCAGTGAGAAGATAAGAGTAAACTCTAGGATAAGAGTAATACTTAACAGTAAACTCTACTGACCAGTCTCAACCCAGTCTAAGAGATGTATTATTATTTGGCTATTATTATTAATATACAGCAATTCTGTGTTTGAGCGAAGCTCCCTTTTTGCTCTGTAGATCAGAAATAATGTTTTTATATCTAAAGTCCTTTAACGACGAGAGCAGCCTCAAAACCTGCCACTGAGGAAACAAAGATCTGAAATTAAAAAAGTCAACAAAAAAAATTTGAAAATGCGAGCGCCTTCAGTCTTCATCTTCGTGATGTTGTTGTTCAAAGGGAGCGTGACCTTGTGGGCCAGCCTTGGGGTCGAGGTTGAAGGTCAAAGGGTGGTGGTGTGGTGCCGGAGGGACTTAGTCAGGGGGTCTGTAGTACACCCCTCTATCTCAGATCAGATTCCTCCATCCAGCTTTAGTCTGTGGAGAGAGAGAGAGAGAGATTATCAGTTAACTTCACCAAAACAGTTGGTAAAGAAGCATGTCCCCTCGTGGCCTCAGCAAACCTGATTTTACACACGCACAGGTTCTGGTAGTGGATTGGATTGGGCTGGGCTCTGGCTGCCTTGTGTGTGTTCTGAATGTGTGTGCGCGTATCCCCTGTATCTAAAGCGTGTGTGTATATCCCGTGTGGCATGCACGCATGCCTGTGTGTGTGCGTGCGTGTTTTAAGGCTGGCCCCAGTTGACCCTGAGCAGGGCTTTGATAGGGGGCTTTGTCCTGTTATAACAATGGCTGCTGGGTCACAATACAGATGCTTTGAGAGAGGGCTTCAGCTGTGGACGGGCTGGAGCGACAGGAATGCTGGCTAACGCTTTCTATCTGTCTGTTTGTTGGGGGGGTGGATGGAGAAAGGAGAGGGCGGAGATGGGGACACAGAAAGAGAGTGAGCGAGCGAGAGAGAGAGGAAGAGAAGGAGAGGGGAGAGATAGGGGGAAACAGAGCGAGAGATAGAGAGGGAGAGAGATGAGACAGAGCGAGAGAGAAGAGGTGGACAGAGGTCTTTGGGATCTTTTCAAAGCAGTTGACTTTGACCATAACAATATGCTCAGGCTCCGACCACTGCAGGACACTACTGTACAACAGCCTCAACTGACCCCCTTTGGCAATGAAGCCCCTTATAGACTTTGGTCCTCTGTAGCTCAGCTGGTAGAGCACGGCGCTTGTAACGCCAAGGTAGTGGGTTCGATCCCCGGGACCACCCATACACAAAAATGTATGCACGCATGACTGTAAGTCACTTTGGATAAAAGCGTCTGCTAAATGGCATATTTAGACTTCCAGTAATTGCACTAACACTAGTTAGCAATTAAGCAAACACTAGAGAGCAACTTTCTTCAAATTGCACGCAGACACATAAAAATGATATCCACAAGTTAATCTGACTCTGGGGAAGTAGATAAAGGGCATTGGCAAAATCCCAAACTATCCCTTTAAGTCTACTTACCTCGACTAGGGTTATGTTGGTTAAACTGGGTCATATTCATTAGTACACAACGTAGCAAACGTTTTACAAAGGAAAAAAAACTACAAGTGTTTCTTAGTTCTGCGGTAAAAGGTCAAGTGTTAATCAGCTTACAAGTTAAGTGTCCTTGATTAGCCGATATCCATTGTTGCTTTGGCACGGGGTCTGTCTGTGGTACAACACAGGACTATTTCACAGCTAGCTAACTACACAGCTAGCTTGGATACTGTCCTGTCTGTGGTACAACACAGGACTACTTCACAGCTAACTAACTTTATAGCTAGCTTTGGCACTGTCCTACCTTTCCCTCCCTCTCTCTATTCCACATCTCTTTCACCCTTCTCTGCCTCTCGCTTTCCATCTTTCTATCAAATCTGTTTCTACCTTGTACCCTCTACCTGTTCTTTGCCCCCTTCTTTGGTCCTTTTCCCCCCTCATACATACAGTGCATTCGGAAAGTATTCAGACCCTTTGACTTTTTCCACATTTTGTTACGCTATATCCTTATTCTAAAATTAATTAAATAGTTGTTTTCCTCATCAATCTACACACACACACACACACACACACACACACACACACACAACCCCATAATGACGAAGCAAAAACAGATTAAGACATTTTTGCTAATTTATTAAAAATAAAAAAACGGAAATATTCATTTACATAAGTATCCAGACCGTTTACTCAGTACCTTGTTGAAGCACCTTTGGCAGCAATTACAGCCTCGAGTCTTCTTGGGTATGACGCTACAAGCTTTGCACACCTGTATTTGGGAAGTTTCTCCCATTCTTCTCTGCAGATCCTCTCAAGCTCTGTCAGGTTGGATAGGGAGCGTCCGGGCTCTGGCTGGGCCACTCAAGGACATTGAGACCTGTCCCGAAGCCACTCCTGCGTTGTGTTGGCTGTGTGCTTAGGGTCGTTGTCCTGTTGTAAAGTGAACCTTTGCCCTAGTCTGAGGTCCTGAGCGCTCTGGAGCAGGTTTTCATCAAGGATCTCTCGGTACTTTGCTCCATTCATCTTTCCCTCGATCTTGACTAGTCTCCCAGTCCCTGCCGCTGAATAACATCCCCACAGCATGATGCTTCCACCACCATGCTTCACGGTAGGGACGGTGCCAGGTTTCCTCCAGACGTGACGCTTGGCATTCAGGCCGAAGAGTTGAATCTTGGTTTCATCAGACCAGAGAATCTTGTTTCTCATTGTCTGAGAGTCTTTAGGTGCCTTTTGGCAAACTCCAAGCGGGCTGTCATGTGCCTTTTCCTGAAGAGTGGCTTCCGTCTAGCCACTCTACCATAAAGGCCTGATTGGTGGAGCGCTGCAGAGATGGTTGTCCTTCTGGAAGGTTCTCCCATCTCCACAGAGGAACTCTGTCAGAGTGACCATCGGGTTCTTGGTCACCTCCCTGACCAAGGCCCTTCCCCCTCGATTGTTCAGTTTGGATGGGCGGCCAGCTCTAGGAAGAGTTGGTGGTTCCAAACTTCTTCCATTTAAGAATGATGGAGGCCACTGTGTTCTTGGGGACCTTCAATGCTGCAGACATTTTTTGGTACCCTTCCCCAGATCTGTGCCTCAATACAATCCTGTCTCGGAGCTCTACGGACAATTCCTTTGACCTCATGGCTTGGTTGTTGCTCTGACATGCACTGTCAACTGTGGGACCTTATATAGACAGGTGTGTGCCTTTCCAAATCATGTCCAATCAATGGAATTTACCACAGGTGGACTCCAATCAAGTTGTAGAAACATCTCAAGGATGATCAATGGAAACAGGATGCACCTGAGCTCAATTTCAAGTTTCATAGCAAACGGTCTGAATACTTTTGGTATTTCTGTTTTCAATTTTTTATACATTTGCAAAGATTTCAAAAAAACGGTTTTTGCTTTGTCATTATGGGGTATTGTGTGTAGATTGATGAGGACAAATTATAATTTAATCCATTTTAGAATAAGGCTGTAATGTAACAAAATGTGGAAATAACTCAAGGGGTCTGAATACTTTCCGAATGTACTGTATATACACGTTTGTGTGTGTGTGTGATATATATATATATATATATATATATATATATACACACACACATACACATATATATATATACACACATATACACATATATATATATATATATACACAAACATAAATACATACATACACTACCAGTCAAAAGTTTGGACACCTACTCATTTAAGAGTTTCTTTATTTTTACTATTTTCTACAATGTAGAACAATAGTGAAGACATCAAAACTATGAAATAACACATATGGAATCATGTAGTAACCAAAGAAAGTGTTAAACAAATCAAAATATATTTTATATCTGAGATTCTTCAAATAGCCACCTTTTGCATTTATGACAACTTTGCACACTCTTGGCATTCTCTCAACCAGCTTCACCTGGAATGCATTTCCAACAGTCTTGAAGGAGTTCCCACATATGCTGAGCACTTGTTGGCTGCTTTTCCTTCACTCTGCGGTCTGACTCATCCCAAACCATCTCAATTTGGTTGAGGTCGGGGGATTGTGGAGGCCAGGTCATCTGATGCAGCACTCCATCACTCTCCTTCTTGGTAAAATAACCCTTACACAGCCTGGAGGTGTGTTGGGTCATTGTCCTGTTGAAAAACAAATGATTGTCCCACTAAGCCCAAACCAGAAGGGATGGCGTATCGCTGCAGAGTGCGGTGGTAACCACGTTGGTTAAGTATGCCTTGAGTTCTAAATAAATCACAGACAGTGTCACCAGCAAAGCACCCCCACACCATAGCACCTCCTCCTTCACGCTTTACGGTGGGAAATACACATCCGGAGATCATCCGTTCACCCACACTGCGTCTCACAAAGACACGGCGGTTGGAACCAAAAATCTCCAATTTGGACTCCAGACCAAAGGACATATTTCCACCAGTATAATGTCCATTGCTCTTGTTTCTTGGCCCAAGCAAGTCTCTTCTTCTTATTGTTGTCCTTCAGTAGTGGTTTCTTTGCAGCAATTCGACCATGAAGGCCTGATGTTGAGATGTGTCTGTTACTTTAACTCTGTGAAGCATTTACTTGGGCTGCAATTTCTGAGGCTGGTAACTAATGAACTTATCCTCTGGAGCAGAGGTAACTTTGGGTCTACCATTCCTGTGGCGGTCCTCATGAGAGCCTGTTTCATCATAGCGCTTGATGGTTTTTGCGACTGCACTTCAAGAAACGTTCAGAGTTGAAATGTTCCGGATTGACTGACCTTCATGTCGTAAAGTAATGACGGACTGTCGTTTCTCTTTGCTTATTTGAGCTGTTCTTGCCATAATATGGACTTGGTCTTTTACCAAATAGGGCCATCTTATGTATACCCCCCCACCTTGTCACAACACAACTGATTGGCTCAAATGCATTAAGAAGGATAGAAATTTCACAAATTAACTTTTAAGAAGGCACACTTGTTAATTGAAATGCATTCCAGGTGACTAACTCATGAAGCTGATTGAGAGAATGCCAAGAGTGTGCAAACCTGTCATCAAGGCAAAGGGTGGCTATTTGAAGAATCTTAAATATATTTTGATTTGTTTAACACTTTTTTGGTTACTACATGATTCCATATGTGTTATTTAATAGTTTTGATGTCTTCACTATTATTCTACAATGTAGAAAATAGTACAAATAAAGAAAAACTCTTGAATGAGGTGGTGTTCTAAAACTTTTGACTGGTAGTGTATATCTATCTATCTCCCCTAATGTTAGCCCCGTCACTAAAGGTTCTTAAAAGGTCAAATGGCCACCAACGCCACTGTCCCAGGTTGAGCTGAGAAGACCAACTGCTGGACGGAAAAGGAGGAAGAGAAGGAATTAGCCTAGCTACATTGGAGACAAATTAATCCCACTTGAAAACCAATTAGACTCTACTCGTCCTCTTCACCTTTCCTTCTCTTCCTCCCACTCCGTTTGCTCACCCTCTTCCTCCACCCATCTCTCTAGTTTAGGGACTTGGGGTCAGTTCCATCCAACGGGCTCAAGTCCAATAGGTAAATGCCCTAATTAAATGATGGGATGCATGAGTCGAAATAGGCCTAGTGGTAATGCCATCCACCCATGTCAACGTGGTCTCACATCCATTTGTATAACATTATACGTTTTTGAGTTACATAGTACAGGTCAAAACAAACGTGTACTATGTTACATCTAGTCGGAGTGACCAGGCTGCCCATGTGGCTTCTCAACACTCAGTGCCTTGCCTCCCCCCAATCGCCTCTTCACTGAAATGGGGAGTGCAATCCTTCCATTTGGCCTAAGGATCTGTGTGTGTGTGTGTGAGTGCGTGCGTGGCCTAAAGGTCTGTGTCAGTCCGTCCCAGACACGCCCATGACAAGGTGGTCATGGCCAAGGGCCGGGGAGATAGATGATGGGTGAGGGGTGGCACACACACAGTAAGAAAAACTTGAGTGATGCGACACACAAGAACGATTTAACGTAAATAACGATACTATATTCTACTGGCTGACAAGGAATTACCTTTCAAGCCAAACCCATTATGTAGAGTTAGAATCACAATGGGATGGAATTCTATGTTTGGAAGTCGGAACATTCTAAATTGATGTAATGGAACCCAAAGAAGAGGAACTCTGTCTCTCCCAGAAACAGAACATGACAGTAACTATCCCATTGACACCTTTAGATCAGGGGTGTAGTTTATTAGGATCTCCATTAGCTACTACACATGGAGCAGCTACTCTTCCTGGGATCCACAGAAAACGTACAAATACATGACAATGTACAAAACAGTTATAGACAAGAAAAACACAAGATATTACATTACATTCAAAATAAATAAAAATGAGGGTTGAGGTCGTGGAAGGGTAGAGGTGCTAAGGGGAACGGATGGGCATGAGTAATCGAGTACTCAAACGGACGTAAAAACTCAATTTTTAACCAGAGATTTCAAAAAAAAGATACACACACACACTGTAGAACTATTTGGTGGAATGTGCTTTATGGCTGCCCGAATGGGCAAGTAAAATTTGGCCCTGAAAACAATTGACATTTGCTTTGACTCTAGTGTTCCAGTTGTACATGTGCATTTGTGGGGCACAACAAAAAAGAAAATCAAGCCAAGCATCACACAGTTCTTTTCCCTAAATTTTCTTTCTCCTCCATGTCTCACTCACTCAATTGCGTTCCGACCACTCCCTCTACACGTGTGCTGAGTGTGCACACAAGCCCCCGTTAGGCCTACAGAAATAAATGCCTATAAAAACGTATCACAAATTCAAAATTGACTGGTTGATTGAAGTAGGGAAAAATCTGTTCCAACAAGAGCTGCAGTTTTGGAATAATTACGTCCCATCTATTTTCCGCTTACACTACTTTGCGAACTGTTAGCGCCATTTAAAATTGGTTAGCCTAGGCCAGGGCTATTCAACTGACGGCCCGCGGGCCAGATCCGGCCCATTTATCAATTTAGGATGGCCCTTTGATCAATTCTGAAAAGCAAAAATCCGATGTTTAGTGCCAAAAGGAGCCATCGTTCAATATTCTCCCATGGGAGAATCTGTAGTCCCGCCCATTAAGTGCTGTCAATCAATATCACCCAACATACCAGTTACAGCCAATCACAGCTTTTAACAGGGGTACAGGGTCTCGGTCTGTCCACCTATCGGCTTTTTCGCCGCAGATGAGATCACTACACTGCCTGATACACCTGATTGTGCTTCTAGGGTACTAATCGGGATACTACGATACCAGATTTTCCCTTGGTAAAAAGAAAACACAAAGCACACTAAAAACTCTATGGTCCTTTAAAGCCTACTTTTGTAAAATATTGTGTGCTATAGCTTGCAAAATAAACAAATGTGACTCTGGGTGACAACATAAGGCAGTTTTTTTTCCAACATTTGGACTGTTTTCCTCAAGAAATTCAGTCCACTTTATGATTTGTTTCCTTTGCTTGCTTTTCTTCCTGACTTCCTATTATTGCGATCCTAGTATTGTGACAACACTATCCTAGAATGTACACACACACACCAGGGTTTCCGTTAGGAAAGTGTGGCGCCGGACATCTGACCAGCAGCATTTTAATTTACCGGACCCATATGCATTGGTTGCATAACCCGATTAGGGCGTCTACCAACGGTGCTCAGAATGACAGAAATCACATTTAGATTATGGTAATTCAAATGAACAGAACATGCAAGTCGAGGATGCAACGAAGTACGGTGCTTCTTACCGAATTCAGATGCACACTTTGAAGATGTTAGAATAACTGTCCACATTTACTTTTCCTCAGCCAACAAGACGAGTAACAGACAGCAAAATCACTAGCCTATGTCAATCTACTATCCCCCATAGTAGAAAAGTTTACCTATTCTATTGATCATTTTGTCGAGAAATAAATAGCCTGTTCCAAACAGACTCTGGGACAGTTGTGGGACGATAGATCCTAAATTCATACAACCAGTAGGCCTAGGCTACATAAAACACATGTTAAAAAGCAATGAGTCTGATGCAACAGATGAGAACGTTTAGCTTAAAATGTTGATAAACTGTTATTTCTTCACAATATAAGCGTAGCAATGCACACAAGGCAGTAGGCGACGCGCGAATGTTCGTTCCATAATGCCTTCTGTTGCCTATACATTTGCTGTTTGAGATGCTGTAGCAGCAAGCTCTCGCGCTGTGTGACAGATTTTCTGCTCAAAGGCTCTGTATCTGTATGCTGTACAAGTGTGATAAATAACATACATAATGAATATACTGTACATACTCGCCAATTTAATTCCACTAAATTATTTAAATTAACCTATAGACCGATAAGTAATGACCAGTCAAATGTATTTACATTTACTGGTATTTCCATCAAATATGCTAAAAAGCATTATTTTGCAATGTAATTTTTTCTTCTCCTGGACAATTGTCAAGAGCCAATTTGATTTCATCAGCTTTTTTTGGGGAGCATGTGTTGACGTGTTGGACCACCAAGAAGAGACTGTAGCGTCTTTTTACGTAACATGTTTGCTACAGAGTATACTGAAATACTACTGAAATACTACAATATTCTGGTAGTTCAGTAACTAGCCTAGGGACTAGTGTTGTCACGATAACAGAATTTTGACTTCAATACGATACCAGGTTTAGTATCACAATACTCAATACCGATACTCAACACCGAAGCGATACTGTGGCCAAAAAAATTAACGCTTATTAGCTAAAGTCATTGGGCTATATTTTTTAAACATTGAACAGTATGTTAATAACTGGTACAACTAAAATAACAAATGTAATATCTTCTATTCTATATTCAATTTCTTTCTCAAATAAAACACCATATTAAATAACAGAAGAATCTTACATTTTCCTTATGCAAAACCAAATCTGATGTAATTTTACAATTACATCTAAACTGTTTAAAAAATGTATTTGATACAAATCAGGGTTAATTTGCTCATCTATGGCCATAATATTGGGTCAAATTACATTCATTAGACCTATGACTCATTATTCATTACAGCTAAATCAATTAATGTTTTCAATGAATAGTTTAGTTCCAAAACGACAAAAACACTTAAGCTCATTTCTGATGCTTCTATATTGTAATAATCTACACATACAATGGATTTTACACGGCATACTATGATTCCCAGAGTGCATTTCAACTCCCAAGGTGCAATGCGTCGCCCTGGGCTGCCAGCTTGCTACTGCTCGCAAGCCCAGACAAACACAAAGTAACGTTAGTCTAAATATATTGCTGTCATAGCTAAGTTGAGTGCATTTCACATTACTTTCAGGATGTAATCATATTATATATAATGCTCACATGAATATACTGTATGTTCATGTCATTGTCACTCAAAAATAATTCAAATTTAGTACAATGCAAATGTGTGCAAAATAGTTTTTTTTATATCATTTTTGCAACTAAACCTCCCTTGCACTGCACTGCCTTGTAACACCTGTTGCATAGTTGTTTCGGTGCGCTGGCCCGCATCTGCTCTGTAAGCAAAGTACTCCCATAGTTCGCTTCTGGAGCCAGTTTTGTGGAGGTATGATGTTTTCGTTAGAAGAAGCCATGCTGTCAGCATTTTCTCTCTCCTCGCTCTTGCTTCTCAAAAGTGGCTTGCTCTGTGTCAGCTGCATGCGCAAGTAGCCTGGCTCGCTTACTAGTGCCCCCTTTAGGAGATTCAGACAAATTACTATACAGAATGGATCCTCTCAATCCGTATATGACGTGAGACAAATTTGACTGAAGTACCGAAAGTAACAAATTCTAGTACAGAACCGTTTCATGTTCTAGTATCAAAGTAGTTCCAAAGTTTCGGTATACCGTGCAACAATACTAGGGACACTGAACAATTAACTTAGTGAACAAATAGGTGCGCAGTGAGCACAATACGATCTTACGAGCAGCATTAGCCAACTTCTACTGTCCTTCTATTCTTCTTCTATGGTCATACAAACAGCATTAAGCTTTGGAGTTGACAGGGATTTTTTCACTCAAGGCACATGATTACTCAACCAAATCCGTATTAGTCACCTCACATCCTCCTCCTAAGTGAATAGGAGAGAAAGTTTACTCAAAATCAAATGTTATTGGTCACATACACATGTTTAGCAGATGTTATTGCGGGTGTAGCGAAATGCTTGTGTTTCTAGCTCCAACAGTGCTGTAATATCTAACAATTCACAACAATACACACAAATCTAAAAGTAAAATAATTAAGAAATATATAAATATTAGGACGAGCAATGGCTGAGTGGCATAGACTAAAATACAGTAGAATAGAATACAGTAAATACACATGAGATTAGTAAACCAAAATGATGTAAACATTAAAGTGACTAGTGTTCCATTATTAAAGTGGCAAGTGATTTCAAGTCTATGTATATGGGGCAGCAGCCTTTAAGGTGCAGGGTTACATAACCGGGTGGAAGCCGTCTAGTGATGGCTATTTAACAGTTTGATGGCCTTGAGATAGAAGCTGTTTTTCCAGTCTCTCGGTCCCAGCTTTGATGCACCTGTACTGACCTCGCCTTCTGGATGATAGCGGGGTGAACAGGCAGAGGCTCGGGTGGTTGATGTCCGTGATGATCTTTTGGCCTTCCTGTGACATCGTGTGCTGTAGGTGTCCTGGAGGGCAGGTAGTTTGTCCCCGGTGATGCATTGGGCAGACCGCACCAACCTATGGAGAGCCCTGCGGTTGAAGGCGGTGCAGTTGCCGTACCAGGCGGTGATACAGCCTGACAGGATGCTCTCAATTGTGCATCTGTAAAAGTTTGTGAGGATTTTAGGTGCCAAGCCAAATTTCTTCAGCCTCCTGAGGTTGAAGAGGCGCTGTAGCGCCTTCTTCACCACACTGTCTTTGTGGGTGGACCATTTCAGATCGTCAGTAATGTGTACGCCGAGGAACTTGAAGCTTTCCACCTTCTCCACTGCGGTCCCATCGATGTGTTCCCTCTGCTGTTTCCTGAAGTCCACAATCAGGTCCTTTGTTTTGTTGACGTTGAGTAAGAGGTTATTTTACTGGCACCACACTCCCAGGGCCCTCACCTCCTCCCTGTAGGCTGTCTCGTCATTGTTGGTACTCAGGCCTACTATTGTTATGTCGTCTGCAAACTTGATGATTGAGTTGGAGGCGTGCGTGGCCACGCAGTCATGGGTGAACAGGGAGTACCGGAGGGGGCTGAGAACGCACCCTTGTGGGGCCCCCTGTGTTGAGGCTCAGTGAAGTGGAGGTGTTGTTTCCTACTTTCACCATCTGGGGGCGCCCGTAAGGAAGTCCAGGACTCAGTTGCACAGGGCGGGGTTCAGACCCAGGGCCCCGAGCTTAATGATGAGCTTGGACGGTACTATGGTGTTGAATGCTGAGCTATAGTCAATGAACAGCATTCTTACATAGGTATTCCTCTTGTCCAGATGGGATAGGGCAGTGTGCAGTGCGATGGCGATTGCATCCTCTGTGTATCTATTGGGGCGGTAAGCAAATTGAAGTTGGTCTAGTGTGTAAGGTAGAGGTGATATGATCCTTAACTAGCCTCTCAAAGGGCTTCATGATGACAGAAGTTAGTGCTACGGGGCGATAGTCATTTAGTTCAGTTACCTTTGCTTTCACTCCAGCAAGGCCTATTAGTCAGTCATCTAACGTCCCAGAGAATATGAGAAAACATTTAGCACAGCACACACAAGGGTTTCCGTTAGCTGTAATTGCGTCTTTTTGCCTATAAAAAAAAAAAGAAAAGCCGAGAAAAAAAATTTTTTATAATAAAAAAAAACTGTTGCCTGCCAAATTGACCGGGACAATAACATACTTTTTGTGAATTGATGGAGATACCAGTCGTTGCAAATACATTTGACAGTCATGCTTATCAGTACATAGGTTAATTTGCATAATTTCGTGGAATTAAATTGGCGTGTGTATTTTCGTTAGTTGTTGGATAAATAAGATAAATGACGACTATCACACGCGCAAGCATCCTCAGCTGGATACTGCTGGAGTAAAACGTGTTCTTATAAGCCCATTCATTGCGCAACAATAAAACATTTTTAAAAAGCATTCTGGTGCACGATTAAAAATTGCTATTTTTATTCCTCAACTGATAATTGAACCACGCCTTCCATTAACCATTCAAGTGCAGGCAACAGTAGGCTATCAGCGTGTCATCCACCACTACAATGCAAGCTGGTGCCAGTGTGCATTTTGAAAACCTGAATGTTTTACTTCATATTATGAGGCATGTCTTACCTTGCGTCAAATTAGCCTATAGGCAAAATCTGACCATAGAAACGTGGAGGCAATTATTTTATAAAAGACTTCATTAGGAGTGTCGTGAGTTTCAAGTTGAGAAGTTCACAATTTATCCTGCCATTTTTACCGATCTGCGTGCAAGTTACGATTTTCATATGCTCATTTTCGTGGAACAGTTTCATTTCAAGAATAACGTTTTTTTTTAAATCATTGTCACGTGATTAATCATACAATTCTGAATTCAAATGCTGAAAATCTAAAAGTTAAAATTCAACTAAGGTGAGCACCAGCCTCTGCCATATGGACACATTGATACACGTGATCCATTGGCGGCTTAAGAAATGAGCGCATGGAACTAGAGATAGCCTATGGGCCAATGCAGCAGTAGGCCTATAACTTCTATTGTCAACTAAGTAGAAATACATAAAGCCGACAAATGAAGTCTAAATGATAAATTATGGTTCTTTCAAATTGCATTAATCTCTCTACAGAGCCTGTCTACCTCCCTTTCTATCTGTCTTGAGCTATTGCTAGTGAAGTGCAACATTGTTTCAAATCAATCAACTGGGTCTGGCCTGAAGCCTCCGCTAGGGAACTTGCAACATTGTATCAACTAGCCTATTCTGGGCCATCAGACAACTGTTTTTGCCCAAGGGAAAATAGTATTTTGCTCTTTCACACCGAGGCTTGATGATTACCAGGAGGGAGATTGTAGGAAATAGGCCTACTGTGAGGAACTATTATCATTCACAATGGATGTTAAAAATATATATATACACTTTGTTGTCTGACTATGTGAGGTGATGAAAAAAAATGACAGAAGCTCAGCTTATTAGTGGTGAGGTGGTGAGTTAAGACAATCAGAAATCCCTAAAATGGGCACTTTCCTATATTTGCGCACAGAAGGCCAGGTACTTCTATGCGTGCGCACGTTCCGTTAACATTACCAGGACAGAGAAACCAGATACTTGCTCATTGCTCACATGGAGCACTCCAAACAAATGGCAAAGAAAACATTTAAAACACTTTCTAAAAAATCTAAAGTAATCCGAAGATAGGTAGTTTGTGCGCGCCGTCATGTTTGTTTTATCGCGTCAACCAAAGAAAAACAGTTACAAGATAAGTTGGGTCTGTTTGCAGTATGCATGTTGAAGGGGGTGTGTCGTCTACCATCATTCACTTCCGGAAGTTTAATCGAAAGACGAGTGAACCATCCCTTCACCTCATTTTATTATAATATCTTTGGTCTGACAGACGTTTACGTGACAACCAGAATGCATTGTATGTCAACAAACATGGCATCAAACATAGCTGGCAATTAGCTTAGCATTAGCTCACCATAAATCAGTACAATCTTCAAAAAAGTATTTCACACACATCATGTGTCCATTACAATCTATGCAAGAATCTGAATGCATGGTTTGTCACCAAGACTTGAATACGTGAATAAAACAGTAAATATATTATGCTCCATACATACAGTGAGGGAAAAAAGTATTTGATCCCCTGCTGATTTTGTACATTTGCCCACCGACAAAGAAATGATCAGTCTATAATTTTAATGGTAGGTTTATTTGAACAGTGAGAGACAGAATAACAACAAAAAATCCAGAAAAACGCATGTCAAAAACGTTATAAATTGATTTGATTTTAAAATGAGGGAAATAAGTATTTGACCCCCTCTCAAATCAGAAAGATTTCTGGCTCCCAGGAGTCTTTTATATAGGTAACGAGCTGAGATTAGGAGCACACTCTTAAAGGGAGTGCTCCTAATCTCAGTTTGTTACCTGTATAAAAAACACCTGTCCACAGAAGCAATCAATCAATCAGATTCCAAACTCTCCACCATGGCCAAGACCAAAGAGCTCTCCAAGGATGTCAGGGACAATATTGTAGACCTACACAAGGCTGGAATGGGCTACAAGACCATCAACAAGCAGCTTGGTGAGAAGGAGACAACAGTTGGTGCAATTATTCGCAAATGGAAGAAACACAAAAGAACTGTCAATCTCCCTCGGCCTGGGGCTCCATGCAAGACCTCACCTCGTGGAGTTGCAATGATCATGAGAACGGTGAGGAATCAGCCCAGAACTACACGGGAGGATCTTGTCAATGATCTCATGCAGCTGGGACCATAGTCACCAAGAAAACAATTGGTAACACACTACACCGTGAAGGACTGAAATCCTGCAGCGCCCGCAAGGTCCCCCTGCTCAAGAAAGCACATATATATGCCTGTCTGAAGTTTGCCAATGAACATCTGAATGATTCAGAGGAGAACTGGGTGAAAGTGTTGTGGTCAGATGAGACCAAAATGGAGCTCTTTGGCATCAACTCAACTCGCTGTGTTTGGAGGAGGAGGAATGCTGCCTATGACCCCAAGAACACCATCCCCACCGTCAAACATGGAGGTGGAAACATTATGCTTTGGGGGTGATTTTCTGCTAAGGGAACAGGACAACTTCACCGCATCAAAGGGACGATGGACGGGGCCATGTACCGTCAAATCTTGGGTGAGAACCTCCTTCCCTCAGCCAGGGCATTGAAATGGGTCGTGGATGGGTATTCCAGCATGACAATGACCCAAAACACATGGCCAAGGCAACAAAGGAGTGGCTCAAGAAGAAGCACATTAAGGCCCTGGAGTGGCCTAGCCAGTCTCCAGGCCTTAATCCCATAGAAAATCTGTGGAGGGAGCTGAAGGTTCGAGTTGCCAAACGTCAGCCTCGAAACCTTAATGACTTGGAGAAGATCTGAAAAGAAGAGTGGGACAAAATCCCTCCTGAGATGTGTGCAAACCTGGTGGCCAACTCCAAGAAACGTCTGACCTCTGTGATTGGCAACTAGGGTTTTGCCGCCAAGTACTAAGTCATGTTTTGCAGAGGGGTCAAATACTTATTTCCCTCATTAAAATGCAAATCAATTTCTAACATTTTTGACATGCGTTTTTCTGGATTTTTGTTGTTGTTATTCTGTCTCTCACTGTTCAAATAAACCTACCATTAAAATTATAGACTGATAATTTCTTTGTCAGTATACAAAATCAGCAGGGGATCAAATACTTTCTGTGTACATGTTCAATAATAGGATATACAGTGGGGAAAAAAAGTATTTAGTCAGCCACCAATTGTGCAAGTTCTCCCACTTAAAAAGATGAGAGAGGCCTGTAATTTTCATCATAGGTACACGTCAACTATGACAGACAAAATGAGGGAAAAAAATCCAGAAAATCACATTGTAGGATTTTTAATGAATTTATTTGCAAATTATGGTGGAAAATAAGTATTTGGTCAATAACAAAAGTTTCTCAATACTTTGTTATATACCCTTTGTTGGCAATGACACAGGTCAAACGTTTTCTGTAAGTCTTCACAAGGTTTTCACACACTGTTGCTGGTATTTTGGCCCATTCCTCCATGCAGATCTCCTCTAGAGCAGTGATGTTTTGGGGCTGTCGCTGGGCAACACAGACTTTCAACTCCCTCCAAAGATTTTCTATGGGGTTGAGATCAGGAGACTGGCTAGGCCACTCCAGGACCTTGAAATGCTTCTTACGAAGCCACTCCTTCATTGCCCGGGCGGTGTGTTTGGGATCATTGTCATGCTGAAAGACCCAGCCACGTTTCATCTTCAATGCCCTTGCTGATGGAAGGAGCTTTTCACTCAAAATCTCACGATACATGGCCCCATTCATTCGTTCCTTTACACGGATCAGTCGTCCTGGTCCCTTTGCAGAAAAACAGCCCAAAACCATGATGTTTCCACCCCCATGCTTCACAGTAGGTATGGTGTTCTTTGGATGCAACTCAGCATTCTTTGTCCTCCAAACACGACGAGTTGAGTTTTTACCAAAAAGTTCTATTTTGGTTTCATCTGACCATATGACATTCTCCCAATCCTCTTCTGGATCATCCAAATGCACTCTAGCAAACTTCAGACAGGCCTGGACATTTACTGGCTTAAGCAGGCGGACACGTCCTGCACTGCAGGATTTGAGTCCCTGGCGGCGTAGTGTGTTACTGATGGTAGGCTTTGTTACTTTGGTCCCAGCTCTCTGCAGGTCATTCACTAGGTCCCCCCGTGTGGTTCTGGGATTTTTGCTCACCGTTCTTGTGATCATTTTGACCCTACGGGGTGAGATCTTGCGTGGAGCCCCAGATCGAGGGAGATTATCAGTGGTCTTGTATGTCTTCCATTTCCTAATAATTGCTCCCACAGTTGATTTCTTCAAACCAAGCTGCTTACCTATTGCAGATTCAGTCTTCCCAGCCTGGTGCAGGTCTACAATTTTGTTTCTGGTGTCCTTTGTCAGCTCTTTGGTCTTGGCCATAGTGGAGTTTGGAGTGTGACTGTTTGAGGTTGTGGACAGGTGTCTTTTATACTGATAACAAGTTCAAACAGATGCCATTAATACAGGTAACGAGTGGAGGACAGAGGAGCCTCTTAAAGAAGAAGTTACAGGTCTGTGAGAGCCAGAAATCTTGCTTGTTTGTAGGTGACCAAATACTTATTTTCCACCATAATTTGCAAATAAATTCATAAAAAATCCTACAATGTGATTTTCTGGATTTTTTTTTCTCAATTTGTCTTTCATAGTTGACGTGTACCTATGATGAAAATTACAGGCCTCTCTCATCTTTTTAAGTGGGAGAACTTGCACAAATAGTGGCTGACTAAATACTTTTTTGCCCCACTGTATATATATATAGCCTTTTGACTGTAAAGCGATAGGCTCGCTATTGTTGCCCGTTTTCATGCTCTTAATGAAAAATGTCCATTCCTTGTATGCATGCATAGTATTTTCTATTGGTCACTTCATTTTACTGTTTGGAAAAAATCTCACCGTCTATTGACCGGTTAATGAGGGTCGGTTAGTCGGCAGAAAAATTGACCGATATTTGCATCCCTAAAAATGGTAAACACTTACAACTTTGCGAAACGAAGCTTCTCCTCCCAACCGTGCCGTTCTGCTGGTAAAATTATTACCAACTTTACTCTTTTCATGTACAATTTTCTAACTGCTATTGGGTAAACTACATCTACTTGAATATAAAGTTGAATCCCCCCTTCTTCTAAAATGAATGTTTTAAGACAATTTCACAGTTATTGTCCATAATTGTGCCAATCCCCCTCCACACAGACACAAACACACACTTTACGACAGTAAACAGCTAGCTAGCCTGTTAGGGGGGGGATGTATTCAGTTACATATCAGGATATTATTTTTGACAATATATCTTATCGACAATAGCACAATATTATTTATGAGCTAGTTGGCGGTCCCTGCACCAAAATTCCAGTATTTTCCCTTTATAGCTTGTTTTCCATCTTATTTTTTTAAAAGAGAGCCCTTTTATTTCTGTGACTGATCAAAACTAGTTCTCATGCTCTCATGAAAATGTATGCACTCACTACTGTAAGTCGCTCTGGATAAGAGCATCTGCTAAATGACTTAAAATGTCAAATGGATCTCTAGTCTTTCTGCAGCAGACATATAGTGAGCAGTATATTTGGAACATTGAATAGCAATAAAATCACAGTATCGAATTGCAATACATATAGAATCGCAATACACATCGGCACCTAAATATTGTGATACTATCGTACCGTGAGGTCCCTGGCAATTCCCAGCCCTACAAGACACATTAACATACACATCCATAAAGACCTAATGAAACTACAAAGGAAGAGGCACTGCCATGGGAACTGCTAATAACACTACTTGAAACAGTTGCTGTAACTATACTGTATTAGTATGTTATTCGAGTTCTATGTGATTTCAGCAAGCCATGTCACCCACCATCTCAGATTGTTCTGAAATTGTTTCTGTCGTTAGAAACAGTAAGATTGGCATTCCTGAAACATTTAGTTGAAATTGTATTTTATCTCAGAGAAATTAATCTAATTGATTGCACCCATAATTGGCCATTTTAAATTGATAGAATTCCGATAATATTCAATAATTACAGTACCCAACATCCGAGTCTGACCAAACTTTGTTGTTAGTAGGCTATATATACACACATCTGTCATTAATTGCAGATTGACGTTTATTGGGATGAGCTCATTAATTGCCTTATTGCTGTATAATAAGTCACTCTATAATAAGTTGCTATGAATATGACGATAAGACTGGGTCATTCCACCTCAAAAAGCACAAAAAATAGGAATTCGACACCCACCATCTCAGATTGTTCTGAAATCGTTTCTGTAGTTTGTAACGATACGATTCCTGAAACATTATTTTGTTGAAATATAATTTCATCTGAGAAATTAATCTAATTGATTGCACCCAAATTGGCCACTTTAACTTATAGGATTCAGATAATATTCAATAAATATAGTACCCAACATCCTACCAATAAGTGAGATATGAAGAATCCCCCCCAAAAATTCAAAAGCCACCCAAGGAACCCCCACGCCAATCCCACCCAAATAACCAGTATGCCGTATCAGTTCTCTGTTTGACAAGTAGTATGAAACTGCAGCTTGGAGTATTGCTTTTCCATTCTATGTAATGTATTCCCTGTGAATCTGTTGGTTATTTTTCCCTGTTCAGAGAAATTAGTAATTGAAGTCGCTTGCATTATTTACCATATAGTAGTGTGAAAGTACCACATTTTGAATACTAGATGCCGCTGTTCCTGCTTTACCGCCACACTCATGTATACATTTTGCTGGTCTCGCGTTTATTAAATAGATCACAACATTTTCTTTTTAACTTGGGTAGAAAACCAAAAGATTTGGCTCATGATGAAAATAAATTGTGTTCATCCTCACAATTCAAGCTAGTCCTCCATGAAAGTGATTCAGTTTGTCCTAAAAGCAACCTAATGCTTCAACCCAACTATCCTTGAATAGTCTAACAAGTGGCCACTGAGGGCTATGCAATTCTCATAGGAAAACTTTTCCTACAAGCCCAAAACTTTGATGGAGAAATTGGCTAGGGACTAAAATGTTGTGACAACCCAAATAAAATAATGAATTGCATGGCAGTTTTCTGCTTTTCAAGAAGTTTGGTTCAAATCGGATGTTGGGTACTATATTTATTCAATATTATCCGAATCCTATCAATTAAAATGGCCAATTTGGGTGCAATCAATTAGCTTAATTTCTCAGAAATTAAATTATATTTTAACAAAATAATGTTTCAGGAATGCTAATTGTATCTGTTACTTACTACTGCTACCTAACGGTGTTCCGTACATCACAGTGTTCCGTACACTTGATCTTATCTTGGCACCCAAAAAATTAAATACCAGGTCAACTGCAATATTAATACCATTGTAAAGCACAATTTCTCCTCTTTCCAGCTAAATTAACGACGAGAACTTCACGCTGCCCGTCTCTGCATGATTGAAGGCAATGGAGCTCTGCCGGGTCTTATTAGAAATGGCAGAGGGGGAAGCGAAGGCTACTGAGCGATAATGAAAGCCGAAGACATGTTGTGTGGAGAAACAGCTTTTTTCACCTGATTTGTCAAATGTATCACCTGTAAAATGTCAATAAAACACTATAAAGAGTTTATATACGGTTTCATTACATACCCATTTGATGGTTTGTGTCGAATTTGAATAGGGGTTTTAGGGCAGCGCTAATGTCATCTTCACAAGTAAACTGCGGCTGTCACAGCTTTTGAGAGTCATGATGGCTCGCAGTGATGACACGAAAAATGTACCATTGTTTGAATTAATGATTGATGAACTCACGAGTAATTAACTTTATACTCACCATTGATAATGTCTTCATAAATAAATAAATAAAATTAAATGAGTTACAAAGTAGGGAGAAAATAAAACAAATGTAATTGTATTTTGACAGGAATTGTCTTGAAAGGGAAAGGCCTAACAAGAGCCCAAGAAACGACGCCACTACACCCCTGAATAGCTAGGCTGCTAACGAGGAGGCGAAGGCAGGGAGGAGCCTGAGGGAGGTAGCTCGTGCCTCCTGTCAGTACCTGTTTTCAGGGAAGCCAATGGTCCAAAAAAGTTCCACATAGTTCATAACTATTGCAGTTTGGTGACATGCAGTCTTTTAGGAAATCCCGTTCATTTTTTTCACCTGTGCACAATCAAGAGCAGAAAGAGTGGCATGCAGGAATGTCATGTCTCAAATTGGGTTAGAGCATGTCATTTGGAAACGAGTTTAATAGATAGCACACGTGAGAATTTAGGACATAATAATAATAATAAGCCATTTAGCAGACGCTTTTATCCAAAGCGACTTACAGTCATGTGTGCATACATTTTTACGTATGGGTGGTCCCGGGGATCAAACCCACTACCCTGGCGTTACAAGCGCCATGCTCTACCAATTGAGCTACATGCATTATTAACATGCGTTATTGCACATATGAGATTTCACAATTATTAAAACACACAGCACTCGTGAATAGGTTGGCACAGCAAAGGTATTTCAAACCGTTAACACAGCAAATGTGAGAGCAAAAAAACGAAAGCTCTTTGTCAGCAGTTGACGGGTTTGCGTGTGTAAATGCAGATCATAGGTTGGTGCAGTGGTATTCTTTTTAAGATTCTGCACATCAAAGTCTTATGCAATTAATTGTTGATTGATTCAGTGTTTGTGTTATTGATGACCACACTGCTATTAGCACCCTACTCATGAAAAATGTGTTTAATATTAGCCATAATATTAATACTAATGCTAATTTAAACACAAATCATGAATAATGAAGGTTTCTTACAAATGTATATGGTCAAGCATGTTTTTAATCTGCGAGAGAAGCGCTAACCCTGGTGGAAAGACACTGTACGAGTAATGTAAATGTACGAGTAACATGATGCGTGCCGTACGTTACGTCGTGACACATCTCGATGTAACGTACAGCGTCATAGAGGTCAGTGTTGCATCTTTTCTCGAATGCTATTAGTCCATTACCATGTCAATCAACACTTCAATAGAAACATAGCTAACACCCCGGATTTGACGCGAACACAGTCGCTACATTCCCATTAGTTTTCATTGCAGCCTTGTTTGAATGCTGCGGTTACACAAAATGTGTACGGAACACCGTTAGGTAGCAGTACAGAAACGATTTCAGAACAATCCGAGATGGCGGGTGTCGAAATCATCTTTCTTGTGCTTTTTGAGGTGGAATGACCCAGACTGATATCGTCATATTCATAGCAACTTTTAATTGAGCGACTTATTATACAGCGATAAGGCAATTAAGGAGCTCATCCCAATTAACGCCAACCTGCAAATAATGAGATATATATAGCCTACTAAAACAAAAATGGATTTGACCTAACATCATGTGATTACATTAACATCTGTATGTATTTACGTGTTTGAGAGCGAGTTTAGGTTCTTCGACACACACACACACGGATCCAGTTGCCTGTGCCTGGGTAGCATCCTGCTTTAGGGCCAGTGCACATGCTGTAGTGCACTACATAGGGAATAGGGTGCCATTTGGGACGCAGCCTACACATGCCTACTGCTAGGCACGGCTCATAAATAAGTGTCAGTCTGAAAATAAAGCAGTAAATATAGATGGAGGTGGTATAGGAAAAGGCAGTTAGCGAACACTCAACAAGGCTAACAAGGTAACTCTACACTAGGCTAAAACAGCAGCTAGCTAGCAAAAATTCTCTGTACTCTACACTACAGAACCATAACCAAGCTCCAAACAACTCCGTGCTCCATACAACCAGTAGGCTACACTTATACTTTCACACTCTGGAGCCTACCTATGGATGTCACAGGGACAGGAAATGGCAGCAGCAAGCTAGCTAACACAACACTATGTACGCTCTTCCACCCATGCTCCACACACACTACCCTCCATATACTCTCACTTTGAAGCCAGGGTCGTGTTTAGTATGGCGCACGAGAAGGAAAGTCTGTGCTGTTATCAGACAACTTCGAATAGTAGCCTACGTTCCTGTTTCACTTCGCCTATGTTCCCGTTTCAAAAGGTTTCATTACGGCGTGCCCTAATGAACAGGATCCAGTAGCCCACTAACTTCCCTGTTTCATGCCATTTCCAAACATTTTCGTCTGGAGGAAAAAAGGGAAAGGGTACTGAAAGGGACTCAGGTGTACCTGGCTGCTCGGGGCAGGTCACAGGAAGGAATGCATCCTGTGTGATGATGCGTTTCCTGTGCCTCTGTTGCCGTGCTGCTCCGACACGCTGGGCCAATTAGAGCACATCAAAGACCCACCGCATGACTCACACACACGACAGTGGAAACACTTCAAACAGTGAACACAACCTTCATCAGAGAAGAGAGTTGGTTTTTCTATGGAAAACCAAAAACACGCACACCCACACACAGTGTGTTGATTCTCCTATGGGAGAATGACCTCACTAAGGGGGGCAGCAAGGGGTCAATGCAACGAACACACTCTCAGGTGAAAACACACACAGGGGCAACTGCAGGTCAAGGTTTCTCCATATTACCTTGGTACTGTTTGACCCACTTTGGCACACTGCCCAGGACCAGGGTCAATGAACTTACACCCCTTTGTTCATTTTGGCCCCAGCTCAACAGTTAACATATGAGTCAGCCTGTGGCTGGCTGAAACTACTGAGTCACACTATCAAGGACCAATCACCCTGGATGACATTGTTCATAGTCTAGGATTTGTGAGTTTCATTAGATGGCTCTTAGGATCTGTTGTAGAAAGAATTATAGACTAAAGGCTGAAGAGCGAGATGCTTGTTTCACTTAACACTGGATAGACTGCTCTTAACACACACGCAAGCAGGCAGTGTGTGTGTGAACACGTTTACTAGGCTGACACATCATGCTTCTTTCCTAATGGGCTGTCAAACCAACCCAATCTTGTCTGTACTGTACTACAGGTAATCTAATGTTCTGTGGACGGATTCACAAAACACTACTGACAAAAAAACGTAAGTGCAATTCCTCAAAATATTCTTAAGAATTTCGCAAATATCTTTCCTAAGACCTTCGTGAATACAGTTGAAGTCGGAAGTTTACATACACCTTAGCCAAATACATTTAAACTCAGTTTTTCACAATTCCTGACATTTAATCCTAGTAGAAATTCCCTGTCTTAGGTCAGTTAGGATCACCACTTTATTTTAAGAATGTGAAATGTCAGAATAATAGTAGAGAGAATTATTTATTTCAGCTTTTATTTCTTTCATCACATACACTCAATTAGTATTTGGTAGCATTGCTTTTAAATTGTTTAACTTGGGTCAAACGTTTCGGGTAGCCTTCCACAAGCTTCCCACAATAAGTTGGGTGAATTTTGGCCCATTCCTCCTGACAGAGCTGGTGTAACTGAGTCAGGTTTTTAGGCCACCTTGCTCGCATGCGCTTTTTCAGTTCTGCCCACACATTTTCTATAGGATTGAGGTCAGGGCTTTGTGATGGCCACTCCAATACCTTGACTTCGTTGTCCTTAAGCCATTTTGCCACAACTTTGGAAGTATGCTTGGGGTCATTGTCCATTTGGAAGATCCATTTGCGACCAAGCTTTAACTTCCTGACTGACGTCTTGAGATGTTGCTTCAATATATCCACATAATTTTCCTTCCTCATGATGCCATCTATTTTGTGAAGTGCACCAGTCCCTCCTGCAGCAAAGCACAAGTTTGAGTTATTCACTGCGTTAGCACACTCTGCCAACCCTGATGTTCTAGCAGTGTCTGAATCTTGGCTTAGGAAGGCCACCAAAAATTCAGCAATTTCCATTCCGAACTACAACATTTTCCGTCTAGATAGAACTGCCAAAGGGGGCGGAGTTGTAATCTACTGTAGAGATAGCCTGCAGAGCTCTATCATACTATCCAGGTCTGTGCCCAAACAGTTTGAGCTTCTACTTCTAAAAATCCACCTTTCCAGAAATAAGTCTCTCACTGTTGCCGCTTGCTACAGACCCCCCTCAGCCCCCAGTTGTGCCCTGGACACCATATCTATCCTCAGAGTTCGTACTGCTTGGTGACCTAAACTGGGATATGCTTAACACCCCGGCCGTCCTACAATCTAAACTAGATGCCCTCAATCTCACACAAATTATCAAGGAACCTACCAGGTACAACCCTAAATCCGTAAACATGGGCACCCTCATAGATATCATCCTGACTAATTCACCCTCTAAATATACCTCCGCTGTCTTCAACCAGGATCTCAGCGATCACTGCCTCATTGCCTGCGTCTGTAATGGGTCCGCGGTCAAAAGTCCACCCCTCATCACTGTCAAACGCTCCCTAAAACACTTCAGCGAGCAGGCCTTTCTAAATTGACCTGGCCCGTGTATCCTGGATGGATATTGACCTCATTCCGTCAGTAGAGGATGCCTGGATGTTCTTAAAAAGTGCTTTACTCTCCATCTTAAATAAGCATGCCCCATTCAAAAAATTCAGAACTAAGAACAGATATAGCCCCTGGTTCACCCCAGACTTGACTGCCCTTGACCAGCACAAAAACATCCTGTGGCGTACTGCATTAGCATCGAACAGCCCCCACGATATGCAACTTTTCAGGGAAGTCAGGAACCAATATACACAATCAGTTAGGAAAGCAAAGGCTAGCTTCTTCAAACAGAAATTTGCATCCTGTAGCACTAACTCCAAAAAGTTTTGGGACACTGTAAAGTCCATGGAGAATAAGAGCACCTCCTCCCAGCTACCCACTGCACTGAGGCTAGGAAACACTGTCACCACAAATAAATCTACGATAATCGAGAATTTCAATAAGCATTTTGCTACGGCTGGCCATGCTTTCCACCTGGCTACCCCTGCCACTAGCTCTGCATCCTCCGCTGCAACCTGCCCATGCCCCCCCCCCCTTTCCTTCACCCAAATTCAGATAGCTGATGTCCTGAAAGAGCTTCTAAATCTGGACCCCTACAAATCAGCTGGGCTAGACAATCTGGACCCTTTCTTTCTAAAATTAGCCGCCGAAATTGTCGCAACCCCTATTACTAGCCTGTTCAACCTCTCTTTCGTATCGTCTGAGATCCCCAGAGATTGGAAAGCTGCCGCGGTCATCCCCCTCTTCAAAGGGGGTGACACTCTAGATCCAAACTGTTACAGACCTATATCCATCCTACGCATAGCCTACAGCCTTTCGAAAGCCTAGTTAACAAACAGATCACCGACCATTTCGAATCACACCGTACCTTCGCCGCTATGCAATCTGGTTTCCGAGCTGGTCATGGGTGCACCTCAGCCACGCTCAAGGTCCTAAACGATATAATAACCGCGATCGATAAAAGACAGTACTGTGCAGCCGTCTTCATCGACCTGGCCAAGGCTTTTGATTCTGTCAATCACCACATTTTTATTGGCAGACTAAATAGCCTTGGTTTCTCAAATGACTGCCTCGCCTGGTTCACCAATTACTTCTCAGATAGAGTTCAATGTGTCAAAACGGAGGGCCTGTTGTCTGGACCTCTGGCAGTCTATGGGGGTGCCACAAGGTTCAATTCTCGGGCTGACTCTATTCTCTGTGTATATCAATGATGTCGCTCTTGTTGCTGGTGACTCTCAGATCCACCTCTATGCAGACGACACCATTTTGTATACATCTGGCCCTTCATTGGACACGGTGTTAACAAACCTCCAAACGAGCTTCAATGCCATACAACACTCCTTCCGTGGCCTACAACTGCTCTTAAAACCCTAGTAAAACTAAATGCATGCTCTTCAATCGAACGATGCTTGCACCAGCCCGCCCGACTAGAATCACTACTCTCGACGGGTCTGACTTAGAATATGTGGACAACTACAAATACCTAGGTGTCTGGTTAGACCGTACTCTCCTTCCAGACTCACATTAAGCATCTCCAATTCAAAAATAAATCTAGAATCGGCTTCCTATTTCGCAACAAAGCCTCCTTCACTCATGCTGCCAAACATGCCCTCGTAAAACTGACTATCCAACCGATCCTTGACTTCAGCGATGTCATTTACAAAATAGCATCCAACACTCTACTCAGCAAATTGGATGTAGTCTATCACAGTGCCATCCGTTTTGTCACCAAAGCCCCATATACTACCCACCATTGTGACCTGTACGCTCTCGTTGGCTGGCCCTCACTACATGTTCGTCGCCAAACCCACTGGCTCCAGGTCATCTATAAATCACTTCTAGGCAAATCCCTGCCTTATCTTAGATCATTGGTCACCATAGCAACACCCACCCGTAGTCTGCGCTCCAGCAGGTATATCTCACTGGTCATCCCCAAAGCCAACACCTCCTTTGGCCGCCATTCCTTCCAGTTCTCTGCTGCAAATGACTGGAACAAACTGCAAAAATCTCTGAAGCTGGAGACTCTTATCTCCCTCACTAACTTTAAGCATCAGTTGTCAGAGCAGCTTACCGATCACTGCACCTGTACACAGCCCATCTGTAATTAGCCCACCCAACTACCTCATCCCCATATTGTTATTTACATTGTTATTTATTTTGCTCATTTGCACCCCAGTATCTCTATTTGCACATCATCTTCTGCACATCTATCACTCCAGTCTTAATACTAAATTGTAATTATTTTGCACTATGGCCTATTTATTGCCTTACATTTTACATTTACATTTTAGTCATTTAACAGATGCTCTTATCAAGAGCGACTTACATTTAGTGCATACATTTTTCATACTGGCCCCCCCGTGGGAATCGAACCCACAACCCTGGCGTTGCAAGCACCATGCTCTACCAACTGAGCTACAAGTTACCTCCATAACTTACTACATTTGCACACACTGTATATAGATTTTCTATTGTGTTATTGACTGTACGTTTTGTTTTTGTTTATCCCATATGTAACTCTGTGTTGTTGTTGTTGTTGTTATCACACTGCTTTGCTTTATCTTGGCCAGGTCGCAGTTATAAATGATAACTTGTTCTCAACTGGCTTACCTGGTTAAATAAAGGTGAAATAAATTAAAATAAATGTATGCCTAAGGTTGGGTAGGGGGGAGGTCCAGAGAGGGTCAGTCAACTTCCCCCTCAGGAAGTTGGAGCATTTAGCATTTTTGATTAGGTTTCAGGAAATGGCAGAGTCTTAAAATTATATCAAACAATGTAGCCAACACAGAAGTCTTGTGTTTAATCCTAAATTAAATTGAGGTGGTCATCTCAATGACACCTTCACATTTTTCTAGGTTAAATGTAGGGGTACTGACTATTTTGATTATTAGGTGTCTTTATGTGGATAGTCTAGTGAAAATGCAAACTGGCTTCTTAATTTTGTTTGGGGATTACTGGATTAGGGGTGATATGGCCAAAATATCATATCACTATTTTTTAATTGTTGGACGATTTGATGGTATTTGACAGTATTTTATGTTTTGGAATGACCCTAGAGTGGAAACACATACATTCTAAGTGATTTCAATGGGTTTCTCTACTTTCTGATCGTTTTCTACTGTTCAATTAAACTTCAACCCAACATTTTTGTTCTGCATTTTCATCAGTTTCTGCATTTCCTGCACTCATTTCCACACTGCCACGTTGGGCTGCACGATATGGGCAAAAAAAACAAAAACACTTATGAGCAGTAGGCTAATATACACAGACCCCACGTTATTTTTAACCAAGTGTTGCAATTGCGATTTGCTTTGAAATTCAAATCAAAACACTTGGATGAACAGATTATTCTAATTCCATAGTTAAAAGATAATAGTGGGCACTTTGAATACAGTGTTTGGCATGACAACGAATGAAAATGCAAGGGAGGAGTTATTGTGACAGGGTAGGAACCAAAGTGTTGGTCAGTGTTTCCTAGGGGACCCTATAATCTTTGGCTACATAAAATATTCTCTCTTAGCTACTTCATGTAGCTAACATATTCATGCTTCGCCTATTCCTCTTTGATTTAGAAGATACTGTTGTAAAAACAACATGCTGATTTAGGCCTACACCATCACTGGTATCAGGCTGTATAGCTAGCTACGTTTGCACTGACTCAGTACATTAGCTAGCTAGCCAGCTAACTAGCGATTAACAGTTAACACGATTTAGCCACAACTTGCTAAGAAAAAACTAGCTGTTTGCAGATTTAAGAAACACAAACTAATAGTGTAATTATTAAAATTTTTACATTTACATTTTAGTCATTTAGCAGACGCTCTTATCCAGAGCGACTTACAGTTAGTGAGTGCATACATAATTTTTTTATTTTTCATACTGGCCCCCCGTGGGAATCGAACCCACAACCCTGGCGTTGCAAACGCCATGCTCTACCAACTGAGCTACATCCCTGCCGGCCATTCCCTCCCCTACCCTGGACGACGCTGGGCCAATTGTGCGCCGCCCTATGGGTCTCCCGGTCACGGCCGGCTACGACAGAGCCTGGATTCGAACCAGGATCTCTAGTGACACAGCTAGCACTGCAATGCAGTGCCTTAGACCACTGCGCCACTCGGGAGAACGTTTGTGGATTTATATTAAGAAGCAAAGTGGAAACAGCATCATAGTCATCAACATTGTTGCATGTGCTGCATTGACCATACAGACTGAATGCAAGTGTCTCGTGGTCGAGCAACAACAGATGCGCTCCTTGAGTGACAGAAGGCAGGGCTAGGTCTGTGGAAAGTGGCATAGAGAGAGAGCGGAGAGAGATGACTCAAGTAGCAGAATAAACTATAAAAATGGACTTTACGCAACACATATCACATTTAGCAAACCAAACATTCAAATACCATTATAGAAGGTAAAGTAAAAACCCATACCGGTCCGTGCATCAATACCGGTATATAGTAAAATACGGTATACCTAGGGCTGTGGCAGTCATGAAATTTTGTCAGTCGGTGATTGTCAAGCAAATAACTGGTGGTCTCACGGTAATTGACCGATAATTAACATAAACACCTTTAGCATCTCCTGGCTGCTACGCATAGCCTACAAGCAACTGACGCAGACCTTTGGAACATCTACTAATAAATATAGCCTACACCATCACAATAAATCCATTATTTATTTTAGACAGGTCTAAAGAAACATGATATGCTATGCTATTCTATTTCAGAAGAACAGAATAGCATACTCCGAGTTGCCCTTATGTTAGGTCCTGATCTGGCTATGCCATATGGCTGTCGGCTACACTAGTTCATTTAGCACACAAGAGTTGCTTAGAATTTTATTTATTTTATAGTATAAAGAATACAATTGGACATAGCTGAATAAAATAGAAAATATATTCTCTCCAAATGATTTGAGGAGTGCGCACATGCGGCTATTCAGTGTTGAGTGGTTAACAAAGAAACAGGTCCTCCTATATACTTAATTTAGAGTTATTTATGCACATTTAGTTGTGATACAAACATTGGGCTATATGTTTAGATTGTTAATACATTCTAAGACTGCATGCATGATGCGACTAAAAAAATACATGTCATCTATGCACTTAAACAGCTTTTCCCGTGGTTCATTTTCATGCCAGCCAGGTAGGCTATATTCCTGTTGTAAAGAGAAGCAATGTGCTTAATATAAGGAAAGTTGAGAAATACATATAGGCCTAGCCTATAGAAAGCTGATGGGATCCTCCTCTTTTTAATAGAGGCCACACTGTTTTCTCACGCAATTGCATAGCCTATAGAAATGTTGCGTAACATGAGCTCATGGGTGTTTGATTCCATTTTCAATTACATTTGCATTGATGTCAGAGTGATTAGAGGGACAATAGAGTGCAGAGTACCAGGCCGTTAGCGACTGGCAGTTAGCAAGTCTGGTAGGCTACTAATGACCACCAGCGGCATCAGAGCCTAGTTACAGTGACTAAACGGTCATGTGGAATTTGATTGCGGTCATGACTCGTGACCGCCGGTGTGCCGGTAATACGGACGCCCTAACAGCCCTAGGTATACAGCCCAGCGCTATACTGGATGCAATGTAGTAGTCTAGCTTACTGTAGGCCATTTGGAATATGATACAACTGAACTGGCCTATATGAGATCGTTTCTGATCGCCAAGTTAGGTCTGACTACTAGGCTACCATTCATTCAACATGCCTTGCTGTCATTGATGACATATCACTATATGAAGAGGACAGATCCAGAACTGATTAATTAACATAGGCATACTAATCTTTAACAGTCTAACAACTTTCTGTGAAGGACGGTGTTAGAGGAACAGCCCGCTCTGCCAAGTCTGTTTACATTCATTCCATGAACTACCGCAACAGCTCACGTTTCCTTGCTCTTCAATGCGCTTGCGCCTACTACAGTTGTGGAGATCAAAGCATGTGCGGGCAAGAAAGTGTTCTCTTAGTTGACTAAATCCTGTAGATAACTACCTTTGTCGTAATGACGCCTTAGCTAAGGAGCTAACTAAGAAATAGTGGTTATGTGCTTGACCCCCCCCCCCCCCCCCACCCCCACCCCCACCCCACATCAGCGGTATCAACGGACTCCGAGGGAGGAAAATACCACTACAGGGGGCGGGCCGGAGCGGAGCTAGAGATTTTTTCTCTTCGCCGAAGTCCTCCAATTGGCTTAGCTCCAACTTCAGATGGTTTAGTCAAAAACCACAATGTGCCTACTAGAAGACTATATTTATATTTCACGTTCATTTTTCATACCTGCGCACTTTGAACTCAAATTGCGTGCATTGTACACAAAATGTGTGCAAGTTAGCAGGTCTGGAGAGCGTCCAGTGTGCGGTCTGAACGCTCAGAGTGAAACGCTCTGAATTTAGGAAGGGACTATCTGACATTTGAATTTACAAAAACGGCCAGAGTGCACTCTGAGCACCCTCTGACACTCTAGAGTGAATTTACGAAGTACCCTTAAATCATCCAAAGTGTTACATTTTAACTCACGACTGACGCACCTACAGGATGACACAGGAATGCCGCTGATTCATTTGCAAAAACATGCAGAAAACACCACGCCGCGTGTGTTTGTGCGTAGAGTATAGGGCTGGGAATTGCCATGGACCTCACAATACGATATTATCACGATACTTAGGTGCCGATAAGTTATGTATTGCGATTCTATATGTATTGCGGTTCAATACTGTTATTTTATTGCAATTCAATGTTCCAAACATATTGCTCACCATATGTCTGCTGCAGAGGGAAAAGAGAGAGCATGAGAAAACTAGTTTTGATCAGTCATGGAAATAAAAGTGCTGAAAACAAATTGGCTACCTATTTAAAAAGAAGATGGAGAACAAGCTATGAAGGGAAAATACTGGAGTTCTGGTGCAGGTACAGCCAACTAGCGCAAAAATAATATTGCGATAGTCAAAACGAGACGATACATTGCCAAAAATAATTTCCAGATATGCAACTGTATCGATTTTTCCCCCCATCGCTAGTACATTTTTACATTTTAGTCATTTAGCAGACGCTCTTATCCAGAGTGACTTATAGTTTAGTGAGTGCATACATTTTTCATACTGGCCCCCCCGTGGGAATCGAACCCACAAACCTGGCATTGCAAACGCCATGCTCTACCAACTGAGATACAGGAGGCCTAGTAGAGTACAGTAAGTGAGAATCCCTCTCCTCATTATCACCTTTTACACTGCAGGGCAAGCATGCCTCCCTGCATGCCGACAGACAACTGGAGGGCTGCACACACACAGCAAGCGTACGCCACACACACACACACTGAAACGCAGACCTCATACACGCACACTTAACACAGAGCAGATGTCAGCACACAGAAATACATATCTACACACACACACACACACTCATGAGCAGTAAGCTAATATACACAGACCCCACCTCATCCCCCACAAACGCACTCCCTCTGTCACTCACCCGTGGACGTGGTAGTCATCCCTTCTGACTTGCTGAAGTCTACACTGGCGTAGGCTCCGTTGTTCTCTGCTACCGGCACAGTCACGTTACCGGCTGAGGGGGCGTTGGGGGTCGGCCCGGTACCCCCCTGCTGCTGCTGGGGTATGGGGACAGAGTTAGAGTCCTGGTCCTCTCTCAGCCCCAGGGCGATGTAGTTGAGGCCGTTCTGATAACCAACAGACACATTCCTGCACATACGACCTCCAGGAGGGCCCCCAGAGGAGGCTGAGTCCATGCCCAGATCAGAGGGCCCTGGCTGGGCAGGGCAACTGTCCAAATCCACCCCTATCCCTTCCACACACATCCACACACTGTCAAAGGAGCCAGAGCCGGCCCACTTGGAGCCCTCCGCCAGGTGAGCTCCGTTGAGGGCCGAGGGGTTGGCTGAGCCCGAGGGCGGGTTGGTGCCGGTGCTGGAGCTTGTGGTTCTGCCTCCTCCAGGGGTGGAGGAGAAGGTTTCAGAGCTGTGTCTGCGTCGCCCCTGGGGGTCAGCACGTACCACTATGGGGGGATCAGGCTGTAGGCTGGAGGATGAGGGAGGGGTGACATGGTGGGGGAGTAAGGTAGGGGGGTAGCGGCACTCCATCACACACAGGTGCTGCAGCATGGCTGTGGGGCTACTCTGTGACCCCCGCGACCCCTCACCCCCGCTATGGTTAAACGTCATATCTGTGTAGCCATCTGTTCCCGTCCGCCAGTGAGCTCCAGAAGATCCAGGGGCCACGCTCAGGGAGGCCCCGGCGGTCAGGGGTCGAATGTAGCTGGGTGGGTTCCAGGGGGCCACCAGAGAGGGTCTGGGGGACTGGTTCTTAGCCAGGCGGCAACCATCATCACCCCCACTACCACCACCTCCAACCCCCACCTCTACACTCATATAGTCCTGGTTCTGTGGCTGGGGAGGAGAGTGGCGCTGCTCGACAGAGCCCAGCGAGGGTGAGAGGTACTGGTCAGAGAGAGGGCAGGACGTGGGGGGTCCGTAGGGGTCCCCAAACTCGATGTTGATGTACTCGCCGGGGCTGGAGGGTCGCTCGGCAGCGGCTGGCTCACTAACCCTCAGCGACCCGTGGAAGCTGCGGCGGCCCAGGGGGAGGCGGTTGGGCCGAACCGGGGTCGTTCGCCGGTCACCGTGAGCCGCTTGGTGGTGGGCCCTGTAGGGCGGGGGTTGGTGGGCGTGAGGGCTGTCTGACCCCCCACTACTGACACCCTTCGTCGTCATGCCAGCGACCTGGGAGTAGACGGGTTTTGCCGGGGAGCTCATGAGCACGTATTCATCATGCTCCCTTTCTCTCTGTTCTCCATCTCTGGCGACGGGGGCCTTGTAGGAGCGAGGCAGGGAGAAGTAGGGACTGTATGATTTGGGGGTACCTTCAGAGATGCTCAGTGCGTAGTATCCCCCCTCGTTGGAGAGCTTCCGTCCACCTGCAGCGTTCCCCCCTCCTCCACTGCTGTACGACATGTCCATGTATTCTCCAGTCTCAGGTTGCTCCACTATACTACCAGAACTACTGACACTACCTAAACCCAGACCCATGTTACTGCTACTGCTGTGGGGGCTTGGGGAGGCCTGGACTGGGGAAGAGGAGCTCCGTCCCCCTGGTAGCATCATCATGTAGCCCTGGGGGTCCGTAGGCTGGTGGGGTTGGAGCTGGTTGGCCGAGCGTGGGGCCAGGGAAGGGCTATAGGCCTGGGGGGAGTGGGAGGGCTGGGGATGGGGAGGGTGTGAGAGAGAGTGGTGATGGTGGTTTGGGTGAGAGTGGGAGCTAGGTTGCATAGGCATGTAGTCCGGGGTGTCACCGGGTGAGGCTGTCACCCCACACAACATGGGCATGTAGCCACTGTCCTCCTTGGCCGAGGTGGAGGGGTAGGAGGAGAGAGGAGGGGGTCGGCCCTGGCTGTGCTCGGAGCAGGAGCTGTAGTCAGAGCGGAGGGAGGAAGAGGAGGAAGGCTGGTTGCTGCTGCCGGTGCGGACCAGAGACAGAACCTCTTCCACAGACCCCAACTCATCCTGTGAGGTGGTCTGGGTCATCTTCTGGTACACCGCCACGCCGCTGCTACTGCCGGCAACACCATCCTGACTCCCGGGCCGTGTGAACGAGTGTGTCCGTCTCCTCAGAGACCGGTCTTCATCCGTCGACGTGCTCTCGTCCCGGTGGGGGGCCTCAGCGCCGCCAGAGCTACTCATGCCGCCTGCTCCAAACACCTCGCGGTGCCAGCCCATGGCCATGTAGTCGCTCAGGCAGTTCTCTTCTCTGATTGGTGGGGTGTTGCCCAGCGAATCGGGTGTGTTACTCCGGACTCGGAAGTAGCGAAAGTCTCCGGGGCTTGAGCCGTACTCGTCAGAGGAGTTGAAGCCTCCGTCAGAGGGGGAGCCACATATGGACGCGCTAGAGGGCCGGGTGAGGGTGTCGGAGACCGAGCCGTGACCGCTGCTGCTGGACACGCTGACAGGGGAGGTGGTAGAAGAGAAGTGGGAAACGGGGAGCGAGGCGGAGCGGGCGTGGCAGGTGGAGCCCGGAAGCGCCCTGGCATAGCGCCCTCCCACCCCGGTGTTCCCTGCACCTCCCCCGCCCTCCTGGCGCCCTAGGTGTATCCGGGCGGTGTTCAGGTGGATCAGGCTGCCGGTAACGGACCGGAATGGCCGGTTCATCGTCCCCTCACCCTCACTCGACGTCCTGAAGCGGTAGCCGCTGGCGCCGGAGCTCTTACTCGATGGCGGTGTCCCGACCACCGACTCGGTCCGGGAGCGGCGCTGGAGACCCGTCTGGCTTGGCGGAAGGTTGCCTAGGTGACGGCGGGTGGTGATGAACGCCATGGGGTTGGAGCCAGATGATTGGCTCTTACTCCTGGGGCGAATCTCTGCAAAGGCCTTCAGAGCCTTCATGGTCTCTAGGATGGTCTCGTGCATGTTCTGAGCCACTACAGAGTCATCTACCTGCATCCATATCTCCCCTGGTCCTATGGAGGACGACCGACCCACCTCGATGAAGAAGAAGCTTTCTGAGTGTCCACATCGTCTGATGTTCATTAGCTGGAGGTTGACATACGGTGTCTCAGAGTTTAGTTTGACCAGATGGATAGTTTTAGAAGAGAGGCATAAACGATACACACCTGTGAGGTTTTTGGTCTGACCCAGCCCTTTGGGTTTCACGTTCACCTGCCACACCTCTTTGAAAACCGTACCTGGTGTGACTGTACCATAGCCATCATCCAACTCGTCCGAGTCTAGATTACCCTTTTTCCCCTCACTCATCAGTTCACTCAGGGCTACATACCAGTCCTCTTGCTCCTGCTCGTTTTCAGCCACAATGGCAAAGTACTCATCCTTAGTGTAGAGGGCTATGAGGTGTTTGTTCTTGGAATCCGCTCTTTTGTTGACGGTAAAGCACTGATACAGATAGATCACCCGTTTCGGGGGAGAAGGGGCGACTGCACCGGCCGCTGTGGCAGACCGTAGGCTATTGCGGAATTTTTTCTCACTGTCATGGTACTCCAGCCGGCTGAGGCCTAGGTGGCTCGCCGCCCTCAGCACGAAAAACCGCTTGTGTCCATGCTTCTGTTTCCGCAGGTAGCCACACTTCCGAATGTCGTCCACAACACCTTCTGAGGTAGCGACGCTAACGTTAGCATTCGCGGCTAATTGAATCGCGGCAGACGCTGCGTTCACCGATGCAGCGAGTGCGTGGTGGCTAGCAGCGGGGTCCTCATGTACCAGGTTCAAAGACGACGACGAGGCTTTCCTTACCGGGGACCCCGTGATGTTTTCACCAGAGAGATTGTGCTGCTGTTGCTGTGTCGCCGCCTGATACTGGTGCGACAGCGGGCGTTGTTCTTTGGGCAGCGAGCTCTGGGGGTAGTGATGGTGGCTGTGGTGGTTGGAGGGCGGCAAGTGCTGATGAAAACGAGCTCCGCTGCCGCCGCAGATATTCAATAAAGGGGAAGGGGGTTCCCCAATTGAGGTATCACGGTTGGCTGCCGTAGCCGCTGGTGTCGTCCCGATGCCCCTCTGTTGCATCTCCACCAACAACATAGCGGCATTGTTTTCTTGGTAATTCATAAAATTGGCCATTTAGAGAACACAACCAAAGGTCACTTTACCTAAGCCGTGCTGTGGACCTAGACCCCATTCTTGTTTTGGAGACGGGCTCCGGCTGGCGCTGCTGTGTTGTACTGTGGCTACACGACGCGATGGTTAGCTACAATCAAAGCAACAATTTCAGTTGGTTAAGTTAAAAACGGTCGGTCCAGGCCTCTTCGTGAAAAACAGGTATCCAATATGGGTTGCAGGAAATAAAGCCGCCCCTGTGCAACATAACCACGTTCACCCCCGTTTCTATAATCGTTAGAACCCAAGCTAGCTTACTAGCAATCTGTCCCCTTCTCCCTCTCTGTACATATCTCTACCCAGCAGAGCACAAACAACACGTGACCTGTGCGTCATCCATAAGTAGGAGGAACAATGAATCAGACGGGCCTTCTCATTGGAAGTTAAGCGAGATTGACAGGAACTGACACCCAATTGTTTTGGGTCATTCGTGTTTTACGTCAATACGGTGGACCAATGACATAGCACAGATTTTCAGTAGTTAAAAAGAGGAAGGTACGTATTCGAGATGATGGACAGCTGACTGGCCAATGATTATAGGTACAGTGATACGCATTCGTTGATGCTACCCCTGTCATTGGACAATATTGTTGATTGACGTTGAGTGACCACTGTTTTGATTTGGCACGACGGTGAATCCCCCCTCATATTGCAAGTTGTTCCTTGAAGGCCTTGGGCAAAATGTGCCCCAAAACAACCCCTTGCCTCTTTCCCATTTCGTGTACTTTGCAGATCCAAAATAACTGGGCTCCCCTAAAACCATTGGAATAGCAGGGGAAGATATTACCAAACTGATAGCACCTATCCAATTATTTCAGATCTGCAAAATTGGAAGGGCCAGGTGTCACAGTCAGGGGCCACAGTCATTATTTAGGGTGTTGTTTTTGCATAATCTCTTTTCTTTTTGCATTCATCTTATTAGTTAGCTTGCTGTAGTATGAGTAGTGGTGTGAATCATGACTCAGCATGGCTATGTTTTTGTTTTGTTGTTGCTGCTTGGGCTTGTGCAATAATTTACCTGTGACCTGCTGTCTGGTCAAGCTGCAGAGAGACTGAGATGGGTGTAAAGTATAGTAATGAGTTATTCATTCAATCCAAACATGATTTTAAACACTACAGTACCTTGATCTTTTCACATTCATTATTTTACATGGGACATCCCAGGATTGGACAAATTTCCCCCCCCAAAAATGGATTTAGCAAACAATACTGGCCATTGAATGAGTGAAAACTCCTTTGTTGATATATCTGTAAGAAATTATACCACAGCTTTTAAAAGTCATAGTTATGTGTTTGTCAGTACTTTTGTTAGACCTATGTTCACCAGTATTGCAGTGGTATTACAACAGACAGTTTGAAAATGGGAATAGTGTCCTCTACTGGCTTCCTTAGTACATTACAGTAGGTCTGCCTATTGCGCTGTAAATGTAATGCCATATGATAATAATGGGACCACCATAATATATTGTAATATTACTGATTAAGCAATGTGCCAGAGAAAAATGCATTTAGGTGTGCTGTAGTTACATGTATAGTGATGTATTGTAGTTTTTTGGTTATTTTATCAAAAAATGCATGGATATAGAACTAAAATGGAATAGCGGCAGATGTGTTTCCTCAAGCGGAAAATACACTAAACTGTACTGAATATAATGCTATAGGCTATCGCTTTTCCTCCCCCTCCTCTCCTCTCCCCTCCCTCACCAATCCCCCTTCTCTTCCCTCCCATTTCCCTCCATTTATTTGTAATACATTTGCAAAATAATTTAAACCCATTTTTTGCTTTGTCATTTTGGGGTATTGTGTGTAGATTGATGAGGATTTTTTATTTATTTAATCCATTTTAGCATAAGGTTGTAATGTAACATTACAGACTTATTCTAAAATGGATTAAATTGTTTTGTTGTTGCTATGAGACTCGAAATGGAGCTCAGGTGCATCCTGTTTCCATTCATCATCCTTGAGATGTTTCTACAACTTGATTGGATTCAACCTGTGGTAAATTCAATTGATTGAACATGATTTGGAAAGGCACACACCTGTCTATATAAGGTCCCACAGTTGACAGTGCATGTCAGAGCAAAAACCAAGCCATGAGGTCGAAGGAATTGTCCGTAGAGCTCCGAGACAGGATTGTGTCGAGGCACAGATCTGGGGAAGGGTACAAAAAATGTCTGCAGGATTGAAGGTCACCAAGAACACAGTGGCCTCCATCATTCTTAAATGGAAGAAGTTTGGAACCACCAAGACTCTTCCTAGAGCTGGCCGCCCGGCCAAACTGAGCAATCGGGGGAGAAGGGCTTTGGTCAGGGAGGTGACCAAGAACCCGATGGTCATTCTGACAGAGCTCTAGAGTTCCTCTGTGGAGATGGGAGAATCTTCCAGAAGGACAACCATCTCTGCAGCACTCCACCAATCAGGCCTTTATGGTAGAGTGGCCAGACGGAAGCCAATCCTCAGTAAAAGGCACATGACAGCCCTCTTGGAGTTTGCCAAAAGGCACCTAAAAGGACTCTCAGACCATGAGAAACAAGATTCTCTGGTCAAGGACAAGATTCTCTGCACAAGGACACTAAGGTAACCTGCCTAAATGACTACCGACCCGTAGCACTCACGTCTGCAGCCATGAAGTGCTTTGAAAGGCTGGTCATGGCTCACATCAACACCATTATCCCAGAAACCCTAGACCCACTCCAATTTGCATACCACCCCAACAGATCCACAGATGATGCAATCTCTATTGCACTCCACACTGCCCTTTCCCACCCGGACAAGAGGAACACCTACGTGAGAATGCTATTCATTGACTACAGCTCAGCGTTCAACACCATAGTGCCCTCTAAGATCATCACTAAGCTAAGGACCCTGAGACTAAACACTTCCCTCTGCATCTGGATCCTGGACTTTCTGACGGCCCGCCCCCAGGTGGTAAGGGTAGGTAACAACACATCTGCCACGCTGATCCTCAACACGGGGGCCCCTCAGGGGTGCGTGCTCAGTCCCCTCCTGTACTCCCTGTTCACCCATGACGGCATGGCCAGGCACAACTCCAACATGATCGTTTGCAGATGACACAACAGTGGTAGGCCTGACCACCGACAATGATGAGACAGCCTATAGGGAGGAAGTCAGAGACCTGGCTGTGTGGTGCCAGGATAACAACCTCTCCCTCAATGTGATCAAGACAAAGGAGATGATTGTGGACTACAGGAAAAAAAAGAGGGCTGAGCACGCCCCCATTCTCATCGACAGGGCTGTAGTGGAACAGGTTGAGAGCTTCAAGTTCCTTGGTGTCCACATCACCAACAAACTATCATGGTCCAAACACACCAAGACAGTCGTGTAGAGGGCACGACAAAGCCTATTCCCCCTCAGGAGACTGAAAAGATTTGGAATGGATCCTCAGATCCTCAAAAACGTATACAGCTGCACCATCGAGAGCATCCTGACTGGTTGCATCACCGCCTGGTATGGCAACTGCTCGGCCTCCGACCGCAAGGCACTACAAAGGGTAGTGCGTATGGCCCAGTACATCACTGGAGCCAAGCTTCCTGCCATCCAGGACCTTTATACCAGGCGGTGTCAGAGGAATGCCCTAAAATGTCAAAGACAGCCACCCTTGTCATAGACTGTTCTCTCTGCTACCGCACGGCAAGCGGTACCGGAGCGCCAAGTCTAGGTCCAAAAGTCTTCTCAACAGCTTCTACCCCCAAGCCATAAGACTCCTGAACAGCTAATCATGACTACCCGGACTATTTGCACTGCCCCCCCACCCCACCCCATCCCCCTCTCTTACGCTGCTGCTACTCTGTTGATTATTTATGCATAGTCACTTTAACTCTACCCACATGTACATATTACTTCAATTACCTCGACTAGCCCCCGCACATTGACTCTGTACCTGTACCCCGCTGTATATAGCCTCCCTACTGTTATTTTATTTTACTGCTGCTCTTTAGTTATTTGCTTTTATTCTTTTACTTAACACTTCTATTTATTTTACTTTTTATTTAAAAAACTGCATTGTTGGTTAAGAGCTTGTAAGTAAGCATTTCACTGTAATGCCTACACCTGTTGTATTCGGCGCATGTGGCAAATAAAATTTGATTTGATTTGATGACACCAAGATTGAACTCTTTGGCCTGAATGCCAAGCGTCACGTCTGGAGGAAACCTGGCACCATCCCTACGGTGAAGCAAGGTGGTGGCAGCATCATGCTGTGGGAATGTTTTTCAGCGGCAAGGACTGGGAGACTAGTCAGGATCGAGGGAAAGATGAATGGAGCAAAGTACAGAAATCCTTGATGAAAACCTGCTCCAGAGCACTCAGGACCTCAGACTGGGGTGAAGGTTCACCTTTCAATAGGACAACAACCCAAACAGTCCCTGAATGTCCTTGAGTGGCCCAGCCAAAGCAGGCTTTTGTTCTAGCCCAACACTAATACACTCAATATGACTAACTATGGTCCAGACTGAAGTGATCTGTTGATTGAAGTCCACAATATATCTATTCAAACCGGTCTGGACAGAAACAAAACCCTGCAAACCACAGTATTTCTGCTCACCCTGATGTACTGTAAATGGTGCTTTAGTCTGTTGGTACATATTTCCAACACAGCAGACCAGCGGTGTGTTCTAATATAACCTGTCTGTAGTGCTGGGCTGGAAAAAATCTCTGCAAACTCAGACAGTAGCCCCCATGTACAGTAAATGGTGCTTTAGACTGATACTTATTCCCAGCAGACTAGCAGTGTTATCATATAATCTGTGTAGTGCTGGGTTGAAAAGAATCTGCTAACCCAGATTGTACTGTAGGCTAAATTATGCTTTAGTCTGATACATATTCCCAGGCAGCAGTGTGTTCTAATATAATATGTCTATGGCTCTATGAGTTGGTTTATAAATGGTGCAGAGGGACTATAATCTGGGTTTGCAGTTTTTGATTCCTGACCAGTAGTAGAATCTGCTAACACTGAAATGGTAATGTACTGTAGTCTGATACATATTCCCAGGCAGCATATAATCTGTGTGTGGCTCTATCTATGAGCAGGTTTATAACTGGGGCTGTAGTGTGATTATAATATGGTAAAGGAGGACCCAGCCCTCCTACACATGATGCCCTTCTAGGAGCAGGCAGACAGCCCCGGCTGCAGGGAGTAGAGCAGTAGATAATTCATAGATCTATACCGAACAAAAATGTAAATGCAACATGCAAAAATGTCAAAGATTTTACTGAGTTACAGTTCATATAAGGAAATCAGTCAATTGAAATAAATTCATTAGGACCTAATCTATGGATTTCACATGACTGGGAATACAGATATGCGTCTGTTGCCACCTACAGTTATGGAATGTTTGCTCACAAGTATAATTCATTGGCTGATCCCTAATGATGACAGGATGGACTCATGTGATCCTTCCTTAACCCATAGAAAGTCCCACCCAGTTGACTACTTCCAAATTGTGAAAGTCCTCAATGGCACTGCCCATGCCAAAACAGGCTTTTGGGCACTTGAGTCCTCTATCTATCTCTATGAGGTAATCCCAATCCCAGCTGCATTCTGGGTTACCAGCTGCCGCGTCTGCTCCCTCTGCCACTCCACTGGGGGGTGCTGTAGTTGATTAAACCCTGAGACGTATACTGGTACATAGGGATAGACAGTAGGCCTACAGGTACAGGGGTTGCCTTTAACCAATTATACATATATTAGTCCTAACCCTTAAATTGAGATTTAGTAGGTTTTATTTGCCCCATCTTTTATCTAATTTGAGATCCATTCAGAATACCAAAGCTACAGTATTTGTGATATAGGAAATGTTTATTGTCACAGTGTGCCGTCTTTCGATCATTTGACTATATTGCTATACTGTAGGCCTATGTATTGTTTGTCTGAGTCACCACATATGGGTCATGAAAGTGCATTATTGTGACTAGTCTATTATGAAGCCATGAAAATAGTATCTAATGCAAGAAAAATGCCACATTTGTATTGCAAGCCATGCTAACAAGTTACAGTACACAATTATAGATGAATCCAATGAATACTGGTACACAAACAAATAAAAATAATTTGGAGAAAATAAAATACAGGAATGTTTGTGCTTCATCAGTGTATAATTGTGCATCAGATAACTCTTCCAAGTGAGCTTTGATGGATTGTCTCTCACCTAAAAAAGTGTCTGTGATGAATGCAATAACTGTTAGTCGCTCTGGATAAGACCTTCTGCTAAATGTAAATGTGTCGCTGTGAGCACATACTGTTCATAGCAGCAACCTCTAGGCCCCACAAATTGAACAATTTAAAAACCTAAAACCTTTTGTGAGTGATTCCACAGATGTACTGTACATGTTACAGTAACTTATAACTTCTATGGGGACTTGGTCTTTACACCTGTAGCTACCTATCAATGGAACCTCTCCTGTTCAAAATCCAGGAAGACTGAGGTGTGCATAAAATAACATCATTATAACACAAGACAAAACAACTAAAGAAAGCAAAGCTTGAGTTTCAGTAAGTCAGCAGACAGACAAAGTCAGCAGACGGACAAAGTGTGCTTCCTTTGGAAGTGTGGATGCAGGGAACATGACAATCGTGTCAGACTGTTTCGTTAGGGCACAATGAGAGGATGAGAAGGAGGGAAGTAGTAGGAGAAGAAAGAAGGGAGCAGGAGGAAGAGGCTTTGAACAAAGTGTTCATCTCCTGACAGATCCGATCCGTGGTTTGCTGAGTAATACAGTCCTACTGATAGTCCTATTAATAGTCCCTGGATAATGTGACTCATCATCCTACAATCCTGCAAGGCGCTTCTTATTTAAAACAAGCTGTAGTAGCCTCTAGACAGCACAGCACATAATCCCAATCCCCCCCACACACACACACACACACACACTGTTTTCACACTGTCTTGTTCTTTCTTTCAGTTCCTCCGAGACAGTTCCAGGGCTTGTGCAATGCATGACCAGACATTTGGCCTTTTTGAAGAGTCACCAAAAACTTGCATACACAAGCTGCTCACTAGACCCTCTTCCTCTCTGCTGTTCCCTCTCAAAGTTGACCATGGAGAGATAGTGAGGATCTGTAGCTCAAAACGGACACAGAATCAGTCTGAAAAAAAGTACTCAATTGGTGGTCCTCATTGGTCAACCCCAAGTTCCATTGGTTCAAAATGGAGTCAAAATAAGCCTTTGCCTGATGCCCGTCTTTCTGGCTAGGGTCAAAGGTCGGTGGAGGTGCATCATGACGTCTGATTGGTCAGTGGTGGTGCATCATGACGTCCACCATAGTGATCTGAATCACCGTTCTGATGGTGGAGATCTTCTTCACGGCATTCTGGAGGAGCCGCTTGAAGTCCTTGTTGATCTCCTGGGCAGACCTGGAAGACACAAGAAACAAGGGAGAGAGAGAGTTTTATATAATGTTCCCAACACAAGAACGGAGTCTGGTAAGAGTGCTTTTAGCTTTGCTGCCCCATCATCTTGGAACACTTTGCAGAAGGACCTGAAATAATAACTAATGCTATGTAACTGAATGTCTAGAATTAGAAAATTCTAAAACTTGGCCCAACTCTCTAAATACATGGCTCTACTAGGGGGCATTAAAATCCAAGCCTGGTGGTCTAACTGGCAATAAGACTGCTGCCGGTTTTCATCCAGGGATGGAACTTAAGGATTTTGGGCACTGGTCAGCCGGGCTAATAGACCACATGTTTTACAAGCCCCGGTCCTAAATCTGTGCCATGCAATATTTGAAAAGACAACATTTCACCAGCCGGTGGGCTAGTTGGGCACATTTACTACTAGCTTAATTTCCATCCCAGTTTTCATCCTTCCCCAACCAGAGGAGTGGACGCAATTGTCAATCAACGAACTACCAGGGAGAATCAACTCTGCTGAAGAGACATGGTATTGGCAGCAAATGGGTATTCATTTAGACAACTAATACCGGTAAATATGTGACTACACAAAATGACAGCGTTACGGAACACACACAAGAATCATGGGGTGAAAATAGAAATATATAAGCATAACATACAGTACAAACAACAACATATGTAGGATTCCACACATACTGTAGGCAGCATTATTGGCAGCTGATATAAAATGCTATAGGAAACTTTAGTACGTGCTTCATTTTAGGGCATGGACGACACCAGTACCGCAATATTTTTTCCATGGCAAAAATGAAAACACAAAGCATACCTAACTATTTTGTCCTTTAAAAACCTGCACTATGTAAAATATTGTGTGCTATAGCTTGGAAAATAAATAAATGTGACTCTGGATGACAACATAATGATGTTTGTTTCCAACATTGGAGCTGTTTTCCTAAAGAAGTTAAATCCGCTTTGTGTTTTGTTTCCTTGCCATGATACTAACAAGTATCGCAATACTGGTGTTGTCCCGGCCCTACTTTATATGTATCTGAACGTCTTGTAAGTTCTCTTTTCTTCTGGTTTGCTCTATCAAATTTGCAATAGAGCTTTCATACATGTTCTATATTAGCTGATAATTTAAAAAGAAATACTAACTTAGAATGAAATCTACACATACAGTATCATATCACTAAGGTTACAAGTGAAACTTAGGCTGAGATTCAATCAAAGGTGCATTGTCAACAATGTGCCTTTGACAGAATCCCGGCCTCAAACTTGTAAAGTAGAAGAACTGAGTTTCATCAGTGACCAACAAATTAATATAAATGGCGGTGGGGTGACGCCAAACAAAAAAGTTTTATAAGGATCACAACTAGCCCCAAGTCCAAAACTACAGTAAGTAAAAACATAGCCAAACAAGTAATGTTATAAATTTTCCATGCATAACATTACCTTATGTAATTCAGTTATTCTTCTTTGCAAGCTGTTGAAGTTTTTCTTCTTGTACCTCGCTATCTCCTCCATCTGCAGGCCATGAGCCATTTGCCTGTGGAAACGAACCGGACACAGAGGCAGGATCAACAATGAAAGACACACAGACAGTGGAGGAGAGACAGGGGAGGGATGGAAGGAGGGCGTTCCATACCCTTTCTTGAATTCGGGAGGGACGGGGAGAGGTTTCTCAAAGTTGTCCTTCCCTATAAGCCAGTAGGTCTCCTCTGTTCCTCCTTTTCCCTGTAAAGAGGAGAGGGGGAGAGGACAGAGAGACAGAGGAGAAAGAGAGAGAGGGCAGGGAAAGATGAGAGAGAAAGAGTTCAGTAGGCAGTTCTCTAGGTGAGTTCTAGAGAGTTCTAGGGAGTTCTAGAGAGTTCTAGGGAGTTTTAGGGAGTTCTAAGTATTCTTGAGCTTACTGTATGTAACATGATGGTGGTACCAAGTAGTCGGTTCTACCTGTGACTTTTACCTTAAGGTCTGTCCTGCCTCTCAGTTGCACCTTGTATCCTGCCTTGAGATCCAGGAGGATTTTAACTGTGCTGTTATGGACGTGGATTCTGTACACTGCAAATACAGGCGGCATGACAATCACAAACTCAAATGCATACACACTTTATAAAGAAGCTTCCTGGCTCAGTCAATCATGCACCCACGACAAGTCCTTCACTTTTAAGCAACAACAGTGCATAGACTACGTTACATATCTATTATACATGGATATGTAACTTACGCATCCCAGTAGACTCCATACGAGAGGCAGTGGTGACTGTGTCACCGAATAAACAGTATCTGGGCATGGTCAGTCCTACTACCCCTGCTACACACGGACCTATTGGATAGACACAGAGAGGTGAGGTAAGGGGAGGTGAGGTAAGGTATGTGTGTATGTGTGTGTGTTTAGCTGTATGTGACCACACTCTATCTCACCTGAGTGTAGTCCTATGCGTATGCGTACAGGGAGGTCAGGCATGTGTCTCATCTTGAAGGTGCCCACAGCACTGAGGATGTCCAGCGCCATGTTGGATATCTCTGCCGCGTGCCGATCTCCGTTGGCAACCGGTAACCCTGATGCCACCATGTAGGCGTCGCCTATTGTCTCCACCTATGAGAAGACAGGAGAGGGGATGAGGAACATTATATACCTGTATATATATATATGTATATATATATATATATATATATATATATACACACAGTACCAGTCAAAAGCAGCACTCCATCACTCTCCTTCTTGGTCAAATAGCCCTTACACAGCCTGGAGGTGTGTTTTGGGTCATTGTCCTGTTGAAAAACAAATGATAGTCCCACTAAGTGCAAACCAGATGGGATGGCGTATCGCCGCAGAATGCTGTGGTAGCCATGCTGGTTAAGTGTGCCTTGAATTCTAAATAAATTACCGACAGTGTCACCAGCAAAGCACCCCCATACCATCACATCTCCTCCTCCATGCTTCACGGTGGGAACCACACATGCGAATATCATCCGTTCACCTACTCTGCGTCTCACAAAGACGTTGGAACCAAAAATCTCAAATTTGGGCTCATCAGATCAAAGGACAGATTTCCACCGGTCTAATGTCCATTGCTCGTGTTTCTTGGCCCAAGCAAGTCTCTTCTTCTTATTGGTGTCCTTTAGTAGTGGTTTCTTTGCAGCAATTCGACCATGAAGGCCTGATTCACGCAGTCTCCACTGAACAGTTGATGTTGAGATGCGTCTGTTACTTGAAGTCTGTGAAGCATTAATTTGGGCTGCAATCTGAGGTGCAGTTAACTCTAATTAACTTATCCTCTGCAGCAGGGGTAACTCTGGGTCTTCCTTTCCTGTGGCGGTCCTCATGAGAGCCAGTTTCATCACAGCGCTTGATGGTTTTTGCAACTGCACTTGAAGAAACAAAGTTATAGAAATGTTCTGGATTGACTGACCTTCATGTCTTAAAGTAATGATGGACTGTCGTTTCTCTTTGATTATTTGAGCTGTTCTTGCCATAATATGGACTTGGTATTTTACCACATAGGGCTATCTTCTGTATACCACCCCTACCTTGTCACAACACAACTGATTGGCTCAAACGCATAAAGAAGGAAAGAAATTCCACAAATTCCACAAATTAACTTTTAACAAGGCACACCTGTTAATTCAAATGCATTCCAGGTGACTACCTCATGAAGCTGGTTGAGAGAATGGCAGGAGTGCAAAGCTCTCATCAAGGCAAAGGGTGGCTACTTTGAAGAATCTCCAATATAAAATATATTTTGATTTGTTTAACACTTTTTTGGTTATTACATGATTCCATATGTGTTATTTCATAGTTTTGATGTCTTCACTATTATTCTACAATGTAGAAAATAGTAAAAATAAAGAAAAACACTGGAATGTGTAGGTGTGTCCAAACTTTTGACTGGTACTGTATACACACACACACACACGCTGAACAAAAATATAAACGCAACATGCAACAATTTTAAAGATTTTACTGAGTTACAGTTCATATAAGGAAATCAGATGATTGAAATAAATTCAATAGGCCCTAATCTATGAATTTCACATGATTGGGAATACAGATATGCAAAAAGTAGGGGTGTGGATCACAAAACCAGTCAGTATCTGGTGTGACATTGCAGTGCAACACATCTCCTTCGCATAGAGTTGATCAGGCTGCTGATTGGGGCCTGTGGAATGTTGTCCCACTCCTCTTCAATGGCTGTGCAAAGTAGCTGGATATTGGCGGGAACTGGAACACGCTGTTGTAAACGTTGATCCAGAGCATCCCCAATATGCTCAATGGGTAACATGTCTGGTAAGAATGCAGGCCATGGAAGAACTGGGACATTTTCAACTTCCAGGAACTGTGTACAGATCCTTGTGACATGGGGCCATGCATTATCATGCTTAAACATGAGTTGATGGCAGCAGATGAATGGCAAGCATTTCTAAACACCCATTTTTGCTTTGTCATTATGAGGTATTGTGTGTAGATTGATGAAGGGTAAAAAATATGTATATATACAGTTGAAGTCGGAAGTTTACATACACTTCAGTTGACCAACTAGGGACATTTTGTTGGTCCCCACAAGGTCAAATGCTATTTCTAGGGGATTTAGGGTTAAGGTTATAATTAGTGTTAGGGTTAGAATTAGGTTTAGGGTTAGAGTTAGGAGATATGGTTAGGGTTAGGGTTAGGGTTAAGGTTAGGTTTTTGGGTTAAGGTTAGGGTTAGGGTTATTGTTAAGGTTAGGGTTAGGGTTAGGTTTAGGGTTAAGGGTTAGGGAAAATAGGATTTTGAATGGGACTGAATTGTATGTCCCCACAAGGTTAGCTGCGCAAGACTGTGTGTGTGTGTTTGTGTGTGTGTGTGTGTGTGTATGAGTATGAGTGTATATCTGTGCGGGTGTGTGTGTGAGTGAGTGCATTTGTGCTAAGGTGCAGAGAGTCAGTGCAGGTGGTCACTCCAGTTCAAGTGTTCAGCAGTCTGATGGCTTGTAGATAGAAACTGTCTCTGAGCCTGTTGGTATCAGACCTCATGCTACAATACCATCGGTTGTGTGGGGTCCTTGATGATGCTGAGGGCCTTCCTCATGCACTGTTTCGAGTAGATGTCCTGGATGGGTGGGAACAGGGTACAAGTGATGTACTGGGCCGTCTTCAACACCCGCTGGAGGGCCTTGCGGTCATGGAAGGAGCAATTCCCATACCAGGCCGTGATGCAACTGGTCAGGACGCTCTCGATGGTGCAGTGGTAGTATTTGGAGAGGACCCGGGGTGGCATGTTGCATTTGTTCAGCCGCCTTAAGAAGTAGAGCCACGGTTGTGCCCTCTTGAAAAGAGGGATGGTGTCGTAGGTCCATGTCAAGTCCTCTGTGATGTGGATGCCGAAGGACTTAAAACTGCTGACTATCTCTACAGCAGTCCCGTTGATGTGGATCGGAGCATGTTCCTCCTCTGCTTCCTGAAGTCAACAATCAACTCCTTTGTTTTGCTGACATTGAGGGAGAGGTTGTTGTCCTGGCACCACAATGCCAGTTCTCTTACTTCCTCCCTATAGGCTGACTCGTCGTTGTTTTTTATCAGGCCTACCACCGTGGTGCCGTCAGCAACCTTGATAATGGAGTAGGTGTCGTGCAAAGCCACACTGTCGTGGCTGAACAAGGAGTACCGCAGAGGGCTGAGGACACACCCATGGGGGGGGGGGGGGGGTGCTGTGTTAAGAGTCAGTGTGGAGGAGGTGTTGTTGCCAATCCTCACAGCCTGTGGTCTGCCCGTCAGAAAGTCCAGGATCCAGTTGCAGAGGGTGGTGTCCAGACCCAAGGCTCTGAGCTTGGTGTCAAGGTTGGAGGGAACAATAGTATTGAATGCTGAACTGTAGTCATTGAACAGCATTCTCACATAGGTGTTCCTCTTGTCCAGATGGGTTATTGCCGTGTGAATAGCGAGCGAAAGGGCATCTTCCATGGATCTGTTGGAGCGGTAGGCAAATTGGAGAGGGTCCAGTGTGCCTGGCATACTGGCCTTGATGTGGGCCATGACCAGCCTCTCGCAGCACTTCATGATGACTGGGGTGAGTGCGACGGGGCGACAGTCATTTGGGAATGTGACCTTGTTTTCCTTGGCCACTGGGACGATGGTGGTCTCCTTGAAGAAGGTGGGGACTACAGCCTGGGACAGGGACAGGTTGAAGATGTCTGAGAAGACGCGCCAGCTGGTCAGCACACACTCTGAGGACGCGGCCAGGGATGCCATCTGAGCCGATGGCTTTGTGGTCTCCATTGTGGTCTCCTTTGAGAGTTTGAGAGTCAGCCTCGGAGAGCGAAAGCACCTGGTCGTCCGGAGCAGCGAGAGTCTTCCTGGATGGCTCAGTATTGTCTTCCTCGAAGCGAGCATAGAATGTGTTAAGCTTGTCTGGGAGTGAGGCTTCAGTGGGCACCACACAGCTGGATTTGCCTTTGTAGTATGTGATAGTCTACAGTCCTTGCCACATGCGATGCGAGTCTGAGTTGTCGAACATCAATTCAAGTTTGAGTCTGTATTGTCTTTTTGCGTCCCTAATGGATTTGCAGAGCTCAATCCTGCTTGCCTTGTACGCGCCGTGCACCACCGAGTCATCGGGGTTCGTTCTGGTGACATTGAATGCTGCAGTACGGATATCTCCGTTCACCAAGGGTTTTTGGTTGGGGTATGTCCAGATTGTTATTGTGGGTACAACATCATCAACACATTTCCTAATGAAGCCTGTGACTGACGATGTACAGTATATTGCTCAATGTTGATGGATGAGTCCTGGGTGGATAAATCGTTGAACATATTCCAATCAGTATTCTCAAAACAGTCCTGCAGCATTGAGTCTGCCTCTTCTGTCCAGCGCCTCAATATTTGTTGTGTTGGTGGCTCCCTCTTGAGTTGCTGCTTGTAGGCTGGGAGTAGGAACTGAGAGACGTGATCTGATTGGCCGAAGTGGGGGCGGGAATGGCTTTGTACGCATCACAGATGTTTGTATATACATGGTCCAGCAAGTTGTTTCCTCTCGTGGGGAAGGATACATGTTGGTGATATTTTGGAAAAATGTGGGGGAAAAAACGTGCTTGGTTAAAATCACCCGTGACAATAAAGACAGCTTCCGGGGGTTTGCTTGTGGCAGTGTGTAAACAGCTGTGATAATGACACACGCTAATTCCCTTGGCATATGGTGGGATCGACATTTAAACATCAGAAACTCCAGGTCGGGTGAACAGGAGCTTGAGATGTTTTCAGCTTCAGTACACCCGGAATTGTTAATGAGGAAGCATTCACCTCCCCCCTACTCTTACCAGAAGCCACCATTCGATCCATATGGAAAATGGAAAAGCCATCTGGTTGAATAGCAGAGTCGAGTGTATTGTCTGTAAAAAAAAAAAAAGCCACAGTATTCCCTGATGTCCCTCTGCAATTGAAGCCTTGCTCTGAGTTCACAAAGTTTATTTTCTAGCAATTGGACATTAGCCATCTGGATACTAGGGAGATGAGGCCGTGTAGCCCATTTTGTCAGCCTAGTTTGGAGTCCCCCTTTCCTTCCGCTTCTTTGTCGCCTGCGTTGCCTTCAGTCATTTTGGTCAGCAGCAACATGAAAGCCCGCTGTGCGGGGAACAAAGAAGCAAATGTAATATTTTAGATCTGGGAGGCTGAGAGATAAGTGAGGAGCTTCCGATTCATGATCCAGAAGTGTATGTCAGTCGTAGGAAATTATTGCACAAACATTCTCAGCAAACAAAAGTAATAATTAATGAAAAAAATTGCCATAAAAAATCTAAGTTGAGCAGGAACCGGCAAGACACGTGTCCTCTTCGGCGCCGCAATCTTATCATATGTCAGGGCACTGTTAAGTATCCTTATAAGTGTTAGTACTAGGTAGTAACATTGCTGCTCATTGGTAGTTGTAGGGCACTGCTAAGTATCATTGTGTGGCTCAAATGTGGTCCACTACAGTACCTTGTATGTGTGCATGCACACACACACACATACGAACACACCAACACACACACTCCCTCCCCCCACACACCCTCCCCCACACACACACTCTCTCTCTCTCTGTACCTTATAGACGTCATGGTTGCCGATGATGGCGTCGAACAGCGTGTAGTGTTCGTTTAGTAGGTCAACCACCTCGATGGGCTCGCTATTGGCTGAGATGGTGGTGAAGCCAACGATGTCACTGAAGTACAACGTCACGTTGTCAAAGTACTCTGGTTCTACCGTACCACCGACCTTTAGGGCATCCGCCACGGACCTAGGAGTGAGAGGGAGACATTACAGGAGTGTTTGTGTGTGTGTGTGTATGTACCGATGTCTTTATATGGCTTACGGAGGCAGCATCTGAGTGAGTAGTTTCTCAGTCTTCTGTTTCTCTATCTCTAGCTCCTCTGTCCTCTCTCTGATCAGCTCCTCCAGGTTAGAGGAATATTGCTCCAGCATCTGCAACATAGAGTCTATGATGTTGGTCTTCCTCCCCTTATTGATGTTCTTAAACTGGAGACCAGGAGAGTATACAGTGTGTGAATGATGAGACTGAGTGAGGGAAAGTGTGAAAGAATTACAGAATTGAAGGAATACAGTACAGCTTGATAAAAGTATTAACAGAGAGTGAATGGTTCAGTCAGTGACACTGTGTAAGTGCATGAGTGAATATAGAGACACAGACTTGAAGGTAAGAAGGACCTTGATCAACGTATGACCATGTAAATACCAGTAGGGTTAATTCATATCGGTCAATATCAAGCCACAGATATACACTGAGTGTACAAAACATTAAGAACCCCCCCCCCCCCTTTTGCCCTCAGAACAGCTTCAATTCGTCAGGGCATGGACTCTACAAGGTGTCGAAGGCATTCCACAGGGATGCTGGCCCATGTTGACTCCAATGCTTCCCGGGCATGTTGACCCCAATGCTTCCCACAGTTGTGTCAAGTCGGCTGGATGTCCTTTGGGTGGTGGACCATTCTTGATACACATGGGAAACAGTTGAGCGTGAAAAACCCAGCAGCGTTGTAGTTCTTGACACAAACCGGTGCACCTATCACCTACTACCATACCCTGATCAAAGGCACTTAAATCTTTTGTCTTGCCCATTCACCCTCTGAATGGCACACATACACAATCCATGTCTCAATTATCTCAAGGCTTAAAAATCCTTCTTTAATCTACACTGATTGAAGTGGATTTAACAAGTGACATCAATAAGGGATAATAGCTTTCACCTGGATTCACCTGGTTAGGCTATGTCATGGAAAGAGCAATGTTTAGTTCACTCAGTGTATAACCTGTATCATTGCCTTCTTATCTAATAAACGTATTCATTTGACTCTGATTAATCTCTACATCTAATAACGTACACAGACATACCAAGTCAAAGATCTCGTCGAAGCATGGCCGTCTGTCTGGCTGTTCGTTCCAACATTGTTTCATCAGCTGGATACACTCCATAGGGGCGTAGTCAGGGGAGACCACTGGACGACACAGCGGAGGAGGCTTACGGATCTTCTGGATCAACTCTGGAGGGGGGTAAAGATCAAAGGACAACAGACTAGTCAGGTATATTCAAGAAAAATACAGTAGCAACATGACTCTAGAGCAGTGTTTCTTAACATTTCTGTTTTGGCCTCAACACCACACACCTGATTCCACTCAGACCAAGTTCCAAAGGCTTGATGATGTGTTGAATATTTGAATCAGGCGTGTAGGGATAGGGAAAAAACTAAAATGTATACCTCTTTGGGGGAACACTTCCTGTTACATGTACAGGGGTACTCTGGGTAATGTACTTTTATCTGCAGCAGACTGCTCCAGCATGTAGGCGGGCCACTCATGACCACTTCCTGTTTCTTGTACAGGTGTACTCTGGGTAATGTAGTCTCTTACCTGCAGCAGACTGCTCCAGCATGCAGAAGGCCGGGCCCCTCATGACCACTTCCTGGATGATGATGGCGAAGCTGTACACATCACCATGGAGACTGCCGTAGAGACCGGGGGAGGTGCCCCGCAGGATCTCAGGGGCTGTCCATAACAGGTCTAGGAGGGTGACACACACACACAAATGCACGTAGACACACAAACACACACACACATACACACACACACAGGAGCTATAGGAGGACATGTATATACACTTTTAAACATACAGAATCAGTCCAGACGGAAGCCAGTCCAGACGGAACTCTGTCCAGACGGAACTCAGCCCAGAGGGAACTCTGTCCAGAACTCTGTCCAGAACTTAAGGCACTCAAGGTAAAACTCTCTCCACCCCTCTCCAGACCTACTCACCCTCTGCGGGCGGTTCTGTGTAGGGGAACCTTGCTGCCTCTAGAACCTTGTTGTATCCATAGTCAGTGATCTTCAGGACAAAACGTCCGTCCACCACACAGTTCCTGCTCTTCAGAAGACCATGAAACAAGTTCCTGTGGTGCAGGTACTTCATACCCTGGGGTAGAACATGGACCATAGAACTCAGAGAATATAGAATATAGAGAACACTGGTACTTAGCATGGAACCCAGGGGTGCCCTCCCACCTTCCCCTTTGCACTTTATCCTCCTGCTCCTCCTCCTCCCTCTTTCCCTTTGGCTGAGGCACTTTCATATCTCTTGCCCTGCCTCCATCCCCTCTTACTCCTTCCTTTCCTCCTAATGCCTCCATCCCCCCTCCCTCCCCACCTCTCCTCACCTTAATAAGGTCCAGCAGTAGTGATGACTTGAACATCCAGTCCAGTTTTACCTCATCGTTGAGCAGTAGGTCTTCCATGCTTCCCCTGGTGCAGAACTCGGTCACGATGGCAAACACTCCACAGTCGTGGAAAAAACCCAGGAAAAGGTTAATGTTCTCATGACGCATGTCCTTCATCTGGGGAGGTCAGGGGTTAGAGGTCAGGGGTTAGGGGTCAGTGCAGAAGTAGGTATTGTGTTATTATGGTGTCATATTTGCAACAGCATTTGTGACAGTGTAAAGTACAGCTAGCCTGTTCCCAGATCTGTTTGTGTCAAACAATGACTGACAAGGAGTTGGCATGGTATGGTAGCACAAACAGACTGGCAGTAGAGTACAGCAAGGACAGAAAACATCACTAATCACCAACTTGATGTAAAAATAGAAAACTATACCCAAGGATATGAATAAACATTAATAAATAGATTTTCTAAAGGAAACCCACCAGTTCAAACACGTCACTGGTTTTGGGATTAATGCTCCTGAATGTTCCATGACGTAGTCTCTTCAGCCACGCCCAGTCTCCCTGGAGAAAAAAAACAAATATTTGTTCTGTGGTATCAAATATTAGAATAGCATAAAAAAGTATGTGTCTGTTCATTTGTGGGTGGCTCCATATCTATCTCATTGAACCAACATTAAATAGTCAAGAATTTCCCCCCTCAGATGTTCATCACAAACATGTATTTAATTAATGCAGTTCATTATAACAAATCAATCAATCATTTGATCAATCAAACAACCATTCTGCCCTTTCTCACCTCATAGAAGACAATGTTGGAGTTCTCGTAGGTAGCAGGTGATTGTTCAGAGAAGGGGGACATGACGCTGCGCTGTGACAGGCTCCTCAGAGAGACTCCACTGGTCTAACTCTTACTGTCGTCTATACTCAGCTTCTGGAGCACAGCAGACATCTTAGAAGACATAGGTTCAATCATGACTGCTAATACACCAGGGTCGTTCCACGAAAAGAGTGCCCTTTGATATTTTAAGTAGAAATTGTACACCAATATTGCATTTTAAAAGCCTGTTATATTAAATGAAGTGCCCTTTAATATAGACCACATGGAGAATTCATTAAATTTTATATAAATAAAGGCTTGCTAAACTGCCAAAATTCTGCATTTTGACATGTCCCTCCATCAATCCTGTGTCACTTCTAGGAAGGAAAATGTCTCCAAGTTTCACCATCATTGTAAAGCCGTAGTTACTTTGTTGCTTTGACAAAGTCATTTTGGAAGATTATTATTTATTTGATTTAATTAGTGATTCATTTAGGTCTGTCCCTCTTTTTAAGGTCAACCCTGTTACGTGAACTGATTTCTGGTTTTAATATGGTGACATAATTCCTTTTTAAATATATTTTTCAAAAGAAACTTTGAACATCTAATATTCAAATCATAGTGTAAAAGCAGCTGAGCTGGTTCTACTCTCTTTGGACATTTGCTGGTGTTTTGTGGTAGAAAACTCAGTGGGTGGAGCATAACACATCAACCCTCATAGATAGATGGGCTAGAAATGTTTGAGCAATACATTTGGTTGTTGCTTGCATTCAATTACCACTTCCTGTTGCACACAACAAGCTTCCATCCCCCCTGTCACAAGGGGATGTATTGCTGATTTAAGATGAAATTGTCAACCCTGTAACTTTATTTGTCACTTAATAGGCACTTACTATAGTAATTATTTAATTTAACCTGTTGAGATGGGAAACTGTGTTTATGAAGTTGAACATGTGCTCTTTATGACAGAATGTAAAAATGAGGTGAAATCAAACGTTTTTGTTGACCAAGATACACTTCACAAAAAGGCCACTGTATCAGTGGAATGATCCACCAGTATTCGTAGTCGGTATTCATCATTTCCCAACCGTGAGGGAAAACAGTGGGGAATCGTCATAGACGCCCAGCAAAATAAGCCTACATTTACATATTGTTTATGAGAGCATTTCACAATACTTTTTGGTGAGAGTTTTGGAGTTTAGAGTTTCTTGGCTGACCTTGTTGCTAAGCGACAGGTTGATGAAGGTGACATCATTGAGGGTGAGCAGGATCTTGTTGGGACCCCGGAACAACCAGATGTGGTTAATGTGTCGCCTAAGAAACAAGAGACAGAGACATAAACAAAGAAAGATGATGGATGTTTGACTTCACTATGACCATAACAAATAGGATTACACGTTCACTCTAGGGGTTTCCCTTAAAAGTGCCAATGCTAACAGTTCAAGGATAGTTCACTCTACATCAAGTGGTCAGACACTTAAAGGGCAATTCCACCACTTTTAAATTATCTCCATCACAATACCAGTGTCTATATATGTGAAAATCTAGCATTTCTACATTTTGTAGAAAAACATATCAAGTTAAAAAGTTATTCCAGATGACATGATCAAAATGTTTTTTAAAATGTGATTTTCAAACATGAGATTCGCAGCGACGTGGGGAGCAAGACAATACCCTCCCTCCGGCTAGAAACTCGTTGCAGGTTTTGAAAATCAGTTTTTCTTACTTTTAATCCTAACCTGTGATGTCACAGAGAATAATTTTTTGGGACCTTTGTTCTCTTTTTAACCACAGATCATACCGTATGTAGACACTGGTATGGTGCTGGAGATAATTAATTAAATAAATAATAAATTAAATTAATAAATTAAATGAGGTTGAAAGGTGGTGGAATTGCCTTTTAACATGTTAACAGTTAGATGATGCCTATCTTTCCCATTTGTTTGGGTTTCTAGCCTAGCCAGTATGTACACAAGTAAATGTGAGGAGTGTATGTGTAGGCATGTTGTAGAGCTTTACTTGATGCAGTAGCTTTCCAACCCTGCTACTGGAGAGCTACCCTACTGTAGATTTTCGTTCCAACCCCAGTTGTAACTAACCTGATTCAGCTTATCAACCAGCTAATTATTAGAATCAGATATGCAAGATTAGGGTTGTAGTGAAAACCTACAGGATGGTAGCTCTCCAGGAACAGGGTTGGAGAGCAGTGATATACAGTGTATAGGGAGTGTATAGGAAGATCATTTTTATTGAGATTGCTTGATGCAGTAGGTCAAAATAAACAAGACGAAAACCAGGAAGATCCCAAACGCTGAGAATGGATCCACACCTAGAGAAAACATTTCAGCATTTTATAACTTAGCATTATGTTACTAAAACCATGCTGTATGCAAACTATGCATGTATTGTGGAGCATTTGAATGTGTGTTTGTGTGTCTTTGCATGTCTAGTGCATATGTGTGTGTGTACCTCCAGTGCAGATGATGCCGTTGATGAACTAGCAGTTGGAGTCAGTCTTTGGGGAAATACCGTGGGGGAAGTGGATGTCTCGACCCAGAAACCTCACCATGTCAGCAGCCATATCTATCCTGTAGGGGAGGGGGTTATGGTTAACATAACCAATATTACTACAGTAGCACTAGTGCTAACCCTAACCCTAACCTCACTATGTCTGCTGCCATGTTTAGTCTGTAGAACCATAACCAATATCATCAATACACTATCATAACCCTAACCATAAATCAGGAACACCGTTGGGGAATTGTGGATGTCTCTACCCAGGAACCTCAACCAATATTACTATAGTAATATAACTAATCCTAACCCTAAACTAACCATGTCAGCCGCTATGTCTATCTTGTAGGTATACAATAGTGTTAGGGCCGTACACACGGCACACACCACCACCTCTAACCCACTCCTCCATTCCAACCTGTGTGTGGACCTGAGGTCCCAGGTCTTCCCATCTGTGTCCAGTACCAGATAGTCAGCCAGGCTAGCACCAGACCTGTTGGTCCTCATGGGGTGGCTGAAGCCCTGGAAAGGAGTGTGTGTGTGTGTCACTATATAATCCAGATCGGTTATAATACATTAAGGCTGAGTCCCAAATGGCACACTATTTCCCTATATAGTGCACTACTTTTCACCAGTGCCCTACGGGTACACTCTTAGAAAAAAAGGTGCTATCTAGAACCTAAAAGGGTTTTTCGGCTGTCCACATTCAGAACCCTTTGGAGAACCCTTTTTGGTTCCAGGTAGAACCCTTTTAGGTTCCATTCACAGAGGGTTATACATGGAACCCAAAAGGGTTCTACATGGAACCCAAAAGGGTTCTACATGGAACCAAAAAGGGTTCTCCTATGGGGATAATCGAAGAACCCTTTTGTAGTACACTTCATAGTGAATATGATGCTAACCTAAATCCTCATTATCCATGTACCTGGAAGACCAGATGGTGGGTGTGTCGGGCCAGGTTCCCCAGACAGCCACTCCCCTGAGGCCCGGACCCTGTAGACAGCATGGGCCATCAACAGGACCGAGCTGTAGATGGTCCCAAACAGAGGAGACACATGGAGAGGAGAGAGACATGTAGGTTAGGGATGACAACACCTGCAATGGGATATAATGGAATAGAATAGAATTTGCATAAACACAAGAACACACATGGTCAGTGATACTGTTCACAAGTACACAGAGTCAGAAGCATACACCCACACCTCCCCCAGATAAAAACATACACACCACACACACATACACACACACAAACACACACACCAGAATTATGTGTTTACCTGTTGTGGTTTAGCAAAAAGCATGAGCTGACTTAATTTCTTTATTTTTGTACCTGTTGTGGCTTGACATCCCCAGCTATCTCTCCCCTGTCTATAGCCTCCTGGTAGGCCTGGTAGAAAGACATCTTGGGTGAGTCTATAGTGATGGTCAACACTGCATCGTAGGCCTTCAGTAACTTGTTGTTGTTCCTTAGGGCAGGGTAGGTGATGTTGTGGTAGGGTAGGCTGTAGAGTAGGGTGTCGTAGGGTAGGACCACAAAGGACCCCTCTGTCAGCTTCATGTCCTGGGCTGTTTCTAGTAGGAGCTTCTGGGCCCCCCCTCCGATCAGGACGGAGTGCATACACATGATCACCACTAGCGGGGAGTAACGAAAGGAAAAGAGGAAAAGCTTACCGGTAGTTTGCATGTACAGTAAATTCATCTTTCCTTGAGCCCTTCTTTGAAGTGATCACTGATCTGACTTGACTGAACGCAAGAGCTCCACCATATTACAACAACATCTAGTCACACTTTGTGAAGAATTCAAACTGAGAGTATTTCTCAATAGGATAAAGTGGCTTCCTCCCCTCAAAAGATGTATAGTCAAAGTAGTATTTCTCCATGTGTATGATATCAATACTCACAGCGTAGGTCCTCCACCTTCTTGAGCTTGGCCAGGGTCTTTCTGACCCTAGTGGCATCGTTACCGATGGTAACCACCAGCCTCACCGGCATCCCATGACTCCTCAGAGAGTTGGCCACCTTCAGAGAGGTCAGAGGTCACAAAAAACATGACATATATTTTCTTAGTGCCCAACGCAGTAACATTCTGTTTAAAAAGAAAGAAAGAAAATAAATACCTAAATAAATAATCATCATCATCATCATAATAATAAAACCTTCTGTTTCCTCTTCAGTCAACCGGCATGTTCTCTGCTAACCTTGCTGGTGGTCTCCATCCAACTGTCCTCTGCAGAGGCGATGATCTCAACGTGTGTAGTGTAGTGTTGTGTTGATAGTACCTTGCTGGCGGTCTCCACCCAGCTGTCCTCAGTGGAGGCGATGATGCCAACGTGTGCCCAGTGAAAGTACTGCATGAGGCTGAGCAGCACCCAGGTGGGCCGGGGCATGGAGTGGGCAAAGGTAGGGTGGTTCCGGGCATCATCTAGCTCATAGCCATAGCCACCCCCACGAGAACACTGCCTGAGGAGAGGATTGAATAGAATAGAATGAATCGGAATGGAATAGAATGGAATAAAATGGAATGGAATGGAATAGAATATATTAAATTAATAGAATCCATCCATTACATTCACATTTACTACCACCACCCCTCACCAACCTTGTTCCAGCCCTTGCCCAGTAGCGATGCAGCGTCACAGTACCCAGGGTTGGCTGGTCCTATGAAGCCTGTAGCACGGGTATAGAAGCCCATGAACTCATCCAGAGCCCTGGATGTCTCACACTTCTCCTCCAGGATGACATAATCAAAAGTGGCCGCCAGTGAGAGGGCGGGGTCTCTGTTGATACGGTCGACCGCCAGCCGAGCCGCCACGCTCGGCAGCGCCCTGGCGAAGAGAGGGTCACATGACCATGGCCCCACCACCCCGACACAGAAGCGGCCGGCGTGAGCAGAGGAGGGGCCAAGGGGACCAAGGGGACCAAGGGGACCAAGGGGTGCAAGGCACTGGAGGGCTAGGAAGCATATCCAGAGGACATCATACTGATGGAGACGGCGGGAGAGATGGAGGGAAGGAAAGAGAGGAGAGAGAGGAAGGGGGAAGGGATGTGCCTTGGGGTGGTCAGGAGATGTGTGTCCATATCTGCCCATGTGGGAGGTTTGCTGTGGAAGGCACAGAGCGGTGGTCTCATCTCAAGGAGGCTAGCACACGCTATAAGCTGCTATAAGCAGACTGTCACAGCAGGGCCAAAGACGATGTTCTTAACATGTAGACCCCAACTCCCTGTCAACATGGACACAGAAAGACAAGAAGAGAATCTTAATACAAATGCATTATAAATCAATCAACCAATCAATATTTGTATATAAGGGTTATGCACATAATTATGTATCTGTTACAAAGGGAGCTACCCAGGCCTAAATCACACACTTTGATTTTCAAACCAGTCTTTTTTGTGATAAGACATTCTAACAGTGTTGGCATTGGATTGGCTATATTTGAATGAATCAGCAAGAATGATTTTACACTGATGTCAGGAAATGTACAGGCTGTAAATGGCTCAGTTTGAAGAGGATTATCTGATTGAATATGACCGAGGTGGACAGGTTTTATTTATTTTATTTATTTTATTTTATTTTATTTTATTTCACCTTTATTTAACCAGGTAAACCAGTTGAGAACAAGTTCTCATTTACAACTGCGACCTGGCCAAGATAAAGCAAAGCAGTGCGATAAAAAACAACAACACAGAGTTACATATGGGGTAAAACAAAACAAAGTCAAAAATACAACAGAAAAGGTGGACAGGTTATCATAGCCTAATCCCTATCTTGCAGATAATAGGCCTATGGCCCTATATAATATGAACCTCATGTGGACTATAGTAGCCTATGACCTTTTATAGATAACCATTTATTCAATGCTTAGCCTAAATTCATCAATTAGAAAGCACATAATATTTGATTATGTGGTAGGCCTATCAAACACAAGTAGCCTGCCTATGTGTCTGATCATTTGTGGGTTACTCCATATGTAGGCATATGATATAGGCTATATCTATTTCTTATTGAACAGAAATTAAGACATTAAAACATTTCCCGCTTTTATTTAGGAATAAAAATATATATCACTTACCATGCTAAAGAAGGATGAGGAGGGCTACTTTTATTCCAACCCAAAAGTGTAGAAAACGAAGGTTTTACCACCGTCATTCCTTATCCAAATTACATCTCCAAAAAGACAAAAACAACAGCAACATTTCAAATTGCGAAGTCTTACTAGCTCATAGACATTCTAGGCCTATAGAAATGCAACGTTTTAAACAGCTGAGCGGCGGCAGAGCGCGTGCTAGTCACCGGTATCATCTCATCCGTGAGTGTGTGTGCCGGCATTACTGACCTAGAACAAGTGACCCTTATCAAATCCAATATTCTGCAGCTACTGTAGCCTACAGTAAGCCTATAACACTTTCCTTCGGCCCCGTGAGAATTCCTATGATTTAGATCCATTGCGCACTATGACTGTCAGTTGTGTTGTCAATATGTGAACCGGGTGCCATTGCAAATATTATAATAATAATAATAAATAAATAATTGGTCATTTAGCAGACGCTCTTATCCAGAGCGACTTACAGGAGCAAATAGGGTTAAGTGCCTTGCTCAAGGGCACATCGACAGATTTTTCACCTAGTCGGCTCGGGGATTAGAACCAGCGACCTTTCGGTTACTGGCACAACGCTCTTACCCACTAAGCCACCTGCCGCCCAATATTCAGACATGATAAGCTCTCATATTGATAAAGTTTCAATGATTGAATCAGTTTTTATGATAAATTCGAAAAGGATCTCAGAAATGATCTCTGCTCTACGTGTATAGTACCCTGGGGTTCAGATACAGTATATCATCCAATTAACAAAATATTGACAGCAAGGGTAAGGGCATAGTCTCCAAATTATAGATATTCCTACTTGAAGCAACATATCATCAATTACCAATCTATTCAAATTGGAACAAAGATATACCAGCAGTAATTAACTGGAGTACTGTCTGGTCCAATATTACAATATTACATTCTCATCAAGAAACCCAAATCACCAAATCACCAGCTACAATTTAGCCTACATACAACTCCCCCAAAAAAACGTTTTCAGATGAACAGAAATCCAACCCCTGTCTGTATGCTCTGCCCCCAGGGTACTCCTGGTATATTCACTCATATCAACTGGGAGTGCCCAGAGGTTTTCTCCTTTTTATCGAAATCCATCCCATGTCTTTCCAATGTGCTACTGCTTAATGATGACTTTACACTGAACCTAACATGCAGCAGCCAAGAGAATGTGGTTGCCTTAAGATGGCCAGCCCCACACACTCTGCCATATCAGCAATGGATTTCCTCATTCATGGTCATAGCACAAATTGAACTATCAATCTCCCTTGACTGCATGGTGCAAAATCGGACAATATTAACAGTTTAAAATCACTTCTTTGATATATTTTCTTTTTAGTCATTTAGCAGACGCTCTTAACCAGAGCGACTGCACCATTTTGATACTTTCTTCATACTGGTCCCCGTGGGAATCGAACCCCCAACCAATGCAAGTGCCATGCTCTACCAACTGAGCTACACTGGAATATTACTAAAATAAGGCGGTCCTGTGGGTGGGAAGGGGGGTGGGGCGATAAATGTATATTTGTGTGATGTCTGTCGGTTTGTGTTTTTTGTCATCAACCCAAAAATGATAAAAACAGGAAATGTTGTTATATTAGGCCTACCTATAACCTTTATCTACAACCTTATTTTGCTCTTTGTAGGCAGGCCAGACACTTCTGCCCAAGTAGCGTGGGGCCGAAGTTACTTTGTAGACTACAATAGTGGGATAAATCATTTATCTCAATCTCAACATAATAACCATATTGTTCTACAACTGGACTTTCTGGGACAGAGCACAGCACCAAGCACATGCAATGCAGGCTCTAACCTGACATTCCATCTTGATTTCCATGTCCAGCCTGTCCATCAAGACATTCATATTTACTCTGTATTTTACAACTCTGGAACTCTGTCTTTGAAACAGATGGAAAATAGGAATTAATCTGCTTCTAGGTAGGCCTGTGGTCTGGTCTGGAGACTAGGGAGCCAAGGGGAGTATTAAATACACTATATATATAAAAGTATGTGGACACCCCTTCAAATTTGTGGATTCAGCTGTTTCAGCCACACCCGTTGCTGACAGCCATGCAATCTCCATAGACAAACATTTGCAGTAGAATGGCCTTACTGAAGAGCTCAGTGACTTTCAACGTAGCACTGTCATAGGATGCCACCTTTCCAACAAGTCAGTTCGTAACATTTCTGTCCAGCTAGAGCTGACCCTGTTATTGTGAAGTGGAAACATCTAGGAGCAACAACATCTCAGCTGCGAAGTGGTAGGCCACACAAGCTCACAGAACGGGACCGCCGAGTGCTGAAGTGCGTAACGCGTAAATAACGTCTGTCCTCGGTTGCAACACTCACTACCGAGTTCCAAACTGCCTCTGGAAGCAACATCAGCACAATAACTGTTCGTCGAGAGCTTCATGAAAGTCCAATGGCTGAGCAGCCGCACACAAGCCTAAGATCACTGTGCGCAGTGCCAAGCGTAGGCTCGAGTGGTGTAAAGCTCGCCGCCATTGGACTCTGGAGCAGTGGAAATGCGTTCTCTGGAGTGATGAATCACGCATCACCATCTGGCAGTCCGACAGACTAATCTGGGTTTGGCGGATGCCAGGAGAACGCTACCTGCCTGAATGCATAGTGCCAACTGTAAAGTTTGGTGGAAGAGGAATAATGGTCGGGGGCTGTTTTTCATGGTTCTGGCAAGGCTCTGAGTTCCAGTGAAGGGAAATCTTAACGCTACAGCATACAATGACATTCTAGACGATTCTTTGCTTCCAACTCTGTGGCAACAGTTTCGGGAAGGCCCTTTCCTGTTCCAGCATGGCAATGCCCCCATGCACAAAGTGAGGTCCATACAGAAATGGTTTGTCAAGATCGGTGTGGAAGAACTTTACTGGCCTGCGCAGAGCTCTGACCTCAACCCCATTGAAAACCTTTGTGAAGAATTGGAATGCCGACGGTGAGCCAGGCCTAATCGCCCAACATCTGTGCCCGACCTCACTAATGCTCTTGTGGCTGAATGGAAGAAAGTCCCCGCATCAATGTTCCAACATCTAATGGAAAGCGTTCCCAGAAGAGTGGAGGCTGTTAAAGCAGCAGCAAAGGAGGGACCAACTCCATATTAATGCCTATGGTTTTGGAATGAGATTTTGGAACGAGCAGGTGTCCACAAACGTTTGGTCATGTAGTGTATCTTCTAGCCATAATGGATTGGTGTGTGTGTATCAGTCCCTATAGCAAAAATAGGCTACAAAACATTGTAAGACACTAGGATGCCCTTAAACACTGATCTAAGGTCAGTGTTGTGTTTTACCTTGTAATTTAAACCTTAAGATTTGGGAGTAAGCTGATCCTAGACCTGCTCCTATCTATGGGAAACTTCTACATACAGCATCCAGATTGTAAGTTATTCTTCTTGAGGCTAGAGGGCAGCACAAGATAGCAACTTCAGTGGTTCATTCTCATTGGGTAACAGTTCTACCATGGAGTTCCCATGTGGAGCATAGAGTTTCATTCTGGAACTCTATAATGGAATGATTGAAAACAGATTCCGATTCTGCAGGCGCTTTCCTCATTCACCCAGACTTACTCAACTAATTCAGTGTGATAAGCTAGCTTGTACTATTTTGTGTTGGGAACAAACAGCAAGATTTAAGTGAGTAAACGTCATTGTTTTGGGCTTGATCTGTCTCATCTGTTCCCTTATTCCCCTCTCTCTTTCTTTGTCCCACCCCTCACTCACTCTCTCCTAACATTCGAGAGGTTGTATCCATGTCCTTATTAAGGATGACAGAGGTGACATGCTCTCTCTCTCTCTCTCTCTCTCTCTCTCTCTCTCTCTCTCTCTCTCTCTCTCGCTCTCTTGCTCGCTCTCTCTCTCTCTCTCTCTCTCTCTCTCTTTCTCTCTCTTTCTGTCTCTCACTCTCACTCTCTCGCTTTCTCTCTCTTTCTGTCTCTCTCTCTCTCACTCTCTCTCTCTCTCTCTCTCTCTCTCTCTCTCTCTCTCTCTCTCTCTCTCTCTCTCTCTCTCTCTCTCTCTCTCTCTCTCTCTCTCTCTCTCTCTCTCTCTCTCTCTCTCTCTCTCTCTCTCTCTCTCTCTCTCTCTCTCTCTCTCTCTCTCTCTCTCTCTCTCTCTCTCTCTCTCTCTCTCTCTCTCTCTCTCTCTCTCTCTCTCTCTCTCCTTCCCCTGACATTAGTAACAGCAGTAGTCTGCCAATACTAACAGGTCTCCAGATGTTAGTAGGGTGACTCACTGCCAAGGTTGTGCATCCCAAATGGCACCCTATTCCCTACATATATAGTGCAGAACTTTTGACCAGGGCCCATAGGACTAAGGTCAAAAGTAGTGCACTACACTCTTAGAAAAAAGGGTTCTAAAAGGGTTCTTCGACTGTCCCCATAGGATAACCCTTTTTGGTTCCAGGTAAAACCCCTTTTTGGTTCCAGGTAAAACCCCTTTTTTGTTTCATGTAGAACCATTTTGACAGCAAATTTTTTTTGACAGCAGTTACTATTTTTATTCTTTATCTGCACCGTTGGGAAGGCCTCGTAAGCAAGCATTTCACGGTAAAGTCTACACCCGTTGTATTCGGCGCATGTGACAAATAACATTTTGTTTTATTTTATTTGTGTATGTAGGGAATAGGGTGCCATTTGGGACTCAAAGAGACTGACTTCTCTCATGGCCCCATGCAGAGCTCAGCCCAGCTTAGCCCCACACCCATTACATTATCATTGTAGCGAATTAGGGTGTTGAATGTCCACGTGTGGTATCGAATCATGAACTCTTAGATGTGGGGCCAGGTTTGGAATACCATAACAGTCCTTTTAGAATGCTACAAGTTCAAGCATGGGGAGACCACCTTCGAAATACATCCAGGCTGCATCCCAATTGGCACCTTTTTCCCTATAGTGCAATACTGGTCAAACGAGCCCTGGTCAAAGGTTGTTCCCTACATAGAGAACAGGGAGCTATTTTGGAAGCAGACAAGATTGAGCATGCATCCCAAATTGCACCCTATTCCCTATATAGTGTACTACTTCTGACCAGAGCCCTATGGGTTTTCCCTATTGGCCCTGGTCAAAAGTAGTGCACTATATAGGGAATAGGGTGCCATTTGGGACAGATAGTGAGCCACTTACTGTCAGTGATGGGTGGTTCCCAAAGACTGGCTATCTCCTAGTAAGACCATATTGAGACATCATCGCCCAGTGTCCCCTGAGTCTTGTCTGATGCTGTCCACAACAGTCTGGCTCTCTTCTTAGGGAAGCTGATGATTGAACAATAATAATAATAATAATAATGGCAATGACAATCTGGACCTCAAAGATTGTAGATCAGAGAGTATTATTTTAGAGGATATTGTTTTATTGTAATGTGGGTTTATTGTAATGATTTTGATGAGCAAGGCCACACTTCCAAGACTTTGAGTTTAAAGGGGCAATCTGCGCTTTGTCCATCCATTTTTTGGACTTTTAAATTAATATATAATATATATATATATATATAAATTAATGATACATACATACCCATTGGTTATTGAAGAATATAACTTATACATGCCTCATGAGCTTAGTTCAACTGTCGTACCCCATCCAAACTCAAAATATAAGCTTGTTTTACTTATTGTTGGTAAACAACACAATTGTAAACAAACACTGTATAGCCTCAAAACATGGTTAAAACTATCATTTTGATATCATGGATGGTCAGTCCTTGCATCCATAGCTCTGTCTATGAATTCTAGAGTGGTTACATTTCTCCTGCCCCATACCTCAGCCTTTTACCTAAACAGTGGTGGGGTGCCCTCTTTGTTATTGTTTGAACTGCAGATTGCATTCAGAATAGCCTACAGGCTCAAGAAAACCCATTAAAACTAAGTTTGTTTTGTATGAATGGTTGTAGTGATGTTTCAGTACTAGGACTTCTGAGGAAGTTTCTATGTCAAAGAAGGATCTATTTAGCGTCTATTCTTCCCCTCAAGGAAAACATTTTGGAGAGGATGAACGGGTAAACAAGTGCCCCTCCCTCTTTCTTTTCTTCTTCCTCTCTCTGTTTGTTTTACTTTGAGATGGAAAGAGAGCAAGAGAGAGAGAGAGAGAGAGAGAGTGAGAGAGAGAGAGGGCGGGGGAGAGGATAGGGTCAGTTTGAGTTGGTGATTACAAAACACTCTCTAAGGAAAGAAAATATGACATTGGCCTCAGCTGCAAAATAGCAAATGACATCACTGATATTTCAAAAGGCTTCTTTCTGCAGAATGTGTAATAAAATGCTAAAAACAATTGCATGCAATATGTGTGAATTGAATTTTAAGTATCATTTAATTTACAGAAATTGCAAATAAACATTCAGTCATCCTTCTTGGGTGGCAAGTGTAATATCTCTCTCTCCCTCAACCATTTTGGCTATTATGTTAATGCTTCGGATGTCCAGTGAAGCCTTTAATATGCCTATATGTGGATAGACAATCACTGAAGCCTGTACATCTGAGTTTCCATAGCTGACAGATATATCAGATAAAATATTTTTTATTGTCACATACACAAGATAGGTGCAGTGAAATGTGTTGTTTTACAGGGTCAGACACAGTAGTTCAGCGGCCCTGGAGCAAATTAGGCTTAAGAGCCTTGCTCAAGGGTACATCGACAGATTTTTCACCTTGTCGACGCACTGACCGCCACGCTACCTGCTGCCCTGATAGGACTTTTGTCAAAACCAAACAAGGTCCTCGTATGAGTGCTTAAAACACATTGCTTGCGTCCTAAATGGCACTCTTCTCCCTATATAGTGCACTACTTTTGACCAGAGCCCTATGGGCCCTGACCAGTGGCCTACATGTATGTCCCCTGGTCAAAAGTTGTGCACTCTAAAGGGAATAGGGTCCCATTTGAGACACATCCATTGACTCTTTCTATTTGTTTGTGGTGGCAACCGACAGACCATCCCTATTCCCTAACTCATTTTGGCACTCACAACCAAATCTGTCATGGCATCCCAAATGCCACCCTATTCCCAATATAGTGCACTTCTTTTGACCAGGCCCCATAAGACTCTGGTCAAAAGTTGTGCGCTATAAAGGGAATAGGGTGCCATTTGGAATGCAGTTATCCCCTGACAACACAGTCATACTACACATAGCTATTGTAGAATAGAGTGTTGCTGAGTTCTCTGGAAGACAATTTAAAGGGGCAATCTGGGATTGAAAAAACAACAATGGCTATATATAATTCATTCAAAAGTCTAAAAATGGATGTAGCAATCCCAGATTGCCCCTTTAAATAAACAGATTGATTTAGAAGCAGGTCAGTGTCTCGCCACTAATTTGACCAAAATTACAAAAATCATGGTTTCTAATCGCTATCAATTAAAGAGACTGGCGGTTGGCTATCTATCATTGTCACGACTTCCGCTGAGGCTGCCCCCCCTCCTGGTTCGGGCAGGCTTCGGCGTTCGTCGTCACCGGAGTACCAGCTACTGCCGATCCCATTCTCATCACTCCACTTGCTCATTCCCCTAATTAGTATGTGTATAAGTTTGATTGTCATAGCCCCGTAAGAACCCTCTGCGGCTATGAGAAATTGGGGTTGTGAAGGGCTAACCACGGGATACCCAAGACTACAGGGTAAGCAGGAGACTCAATAATCATAAAGGTGATCTGCTCAACATGCGTCTCCTGCGTAATCATGGTGACTGGTACCGTAACTTCCTTAACCAACCCGAACCCTAATGGTCGACTATCTAGTGCTCTGATGGGGAGTGGAATGGTTAGGGGAACCAATTAAATGCGCTTGGGGCGTTTGATTTATGTAAACAAATAAACTCTGGACTTCTGTATTTTACCTCCTGCGCCTGACTTCTTCATTCACACCTCGTCACAGAATCACTCACCCGATCTGATATGGAGTCAGCAGGAGAAGACCGCATGCCTGGAGTTGTGGCAAGGGTCCAGGAGCATTCTTCGATGTTGGCCAGCTTGGGGGAAGCGATGGATCGGGTTCTTCAGCTGGTAGAACGCCTGGAGAGGAGAGGATCCGATCTATTGAGACCAGCTGGTCAACCGGATCCAGCCACCTACACCCCAGCCCCTGGAGGGATCCAGATATCCAGGCCACTGGCGTTTGATGGGACGGCAGCGCGATGTAAGGGATTCCTACTCCAACTGGAGTTGTATTTCTCCAGCATCAAGCCGTAGCCCCGGGAGTGGGAGAAGGTATCAGTCCTCGTTTCCTGCCTTTGTGGGAGAGCCCTGGAGTGGGCCAACGCGGTGTGGAACGAGGGAAGTACCGCGTTGGAGGACTACGGGGAGTTTTCTCGCCTCTTTCGTGACGTTTTTAATCACCTGCCTGAGGGTCGAGAGGCGGGTGAACGACTGGTTCATCTGAGGCAGGGGACGAGGACCGCTCAGGACTACGCGCTGGTGTTCCGGACACTGGCAGCGGGGTTCCGGGTGGAACGAGCGGGACCTAATCGACTATTTCCATTGCCACCTAAGGGAGGACGTCCAACGGGAGTTAGCCTGCCGGGATGCCATGCTATCGTTCTCCCAACTGGTGGACATGGCCATCCGGCAGGACAACCTGCTAGCAGCCAGAGGACGTCCTGGTAGGGATCTCCCCGTTCCCACTTCGGACAGGGTACTCACGCATCACCCCAGGTAACGAACACCCAAACGTGTTCAGAGTCCTTTGCGGCGCACTGTACTTTATCTATCTCCTTTCCTGATCACTTGGTAGGTTCCCATTGTAAGGCGCTAGTCGATTCAGGCGCAGCTGGGAATTTTATGGACAGGGCATTTGCATGCCGTCAAGGCATTTAATTGGTTCCCCTAACCATTCCACTCCCCATCAGAGCACTAGATAGTCGACCATTAGGGTTCGGGTTGGTTAAGGAAGTTACGGTACCAGTCACCATGATTACGCAGGTTACGGTGGTCTGTCCAGACGAGGAAAGGGTGTTTCGCCCCTTCGAGCCAATGTCTCCACACCGTCAAAGCTCGGACAACAGCCAGCAGCTCCCGATCACCAACGCCGTAGTTCTGCTCCGCCGAGCTTTGGTGTATTTAGTTATCCTCTTCCCCTCATTCCTTCAGTGATTGAGGCAATGCATTGGGCCCGCCTTTTCACCAAATTAGACCTCAGGAGTGCCTACAACCTGGTGCGTATTCAGGAAGGGGATGAGAGGAAAACAGCATTCAGCACAACCTCAGGGCATTATGAATACCTGGTGATGCCCTACGGTTTGATGAATGCTCCATCCGTTTTCCAGTCCTTTGTGAACGAGGTGTTTCGGGACATGCTTGGTCACGGTGTGGTGGTCTACATCGATGACATCCTGGTGTATTCCGCTACGCACGCCGAGCATGTGTCCCTGGTTCGCAAGGTACTGGTCCGACTGCTGGAAAATGATCTTTATGCCAAGGCAGAGAAGTGTGAGTTTTTCCAGCAGTCAATCTCCTTTCTTGGATATCGCATTAACACCACAGGTGTGGAGATGGAGGGAGACCGCATTGCAGCCGTGTGTAATTGGCCGACTACAACCACGGTAAAGGAGGTGCAGCGCTTCCTTGGCTTTGCCAACTACTATTGAAGGTTTATTCAGGGCTTTGGCAAGGTCGCAGCTCCCATTACCTCCTTGTTGAAGGGTGGGCCGTCCCGGCTCCGCTGGTCTGCTGAGGCTGATTTGGCCTTCAGTAGATTGCCGGGTCTGTTCACCTCAGCCCCGGTACTGGCTCACCCCAATCCATCACTACCGTTCGTAGTGGAGGTGGATGCGTCCGAGGTAGGGATAGGAGCTGTCTTATGCCAACGCTCGGGCACGCCACCCAAGCTCCGCCCCTGTGCCTTCTTTTCGAAGAAGCTCAGCTCGGCGGAGCAGAACTACGGCGTTGGTGATCGGGAGCTGCTGGCTGTTGTCCGAGCTTTGACGGTGTGGAGACATTGGCTCGAAGGGGCGAAACACCCTTTCCTCGTCTGGACAGACCACCATAACCTGGAGTACATTCGGGCAGCGAGAAGGCTGAATCCTTGCCAGGCCAGGTGGGCCCTCTTCTTCACCCGGTTTGATTTCACACTCTCATACATTCCGGGTACGAAGAACGTGAAGGCAGACGCACTGTCTCGGCTGTATGACATAGAGGAGAGGCCCAGAGACAACACCCCCATACTCCCGGCCTCATGCATTGTGGCGCCGGTAGTATGGGCGATGGACGCACATATAGTGTAGGCATTACGCACAGATCCATCTCCACCGCAGTGTCCAGCTGGGCTGCAGTACGTGCCTGCGCTTATCCGTGATCGTCTGATCTACTGGGCACACACGTCACCCTCCTCTGGTCATCCAGGTATCGTTCGTACAATGTGCTGCCTGACCGAGAAGTACTGGTGGCCTACCTTGGCTAAGGACGTGAGGGTGTATGTTTCCTCATGCTCAGTGTGCGCCCAGAGTAAGGCACCTAGGCACCTCCCAGCGGGTAAGCTACAACCTTTACCAGTTCCACAATGACCATGGTCTCACCTGAGTATTGATTTTCTCACTGATCTTCCCCCCTCCCAAGGTAACACCACTATCCTGGTCGCTGTGGACCGCTTTTCAAAGTCCTGCCACCTCCTTCCTCTGCCCGGTCTCCCAACGGCCCTACCAACTGCGGAGGCTCTGTTTACTCACGTCTTCCGGCACTACGGGGTACCATAGGATATAGTGTATGACCGAGGTCCCCAGTTCATGTCTAGAGTCTGGAAGGCGTTCATGGAACGTCTGGGGGTCTTGGTCAGCCTGACCTCTGGATTTCACCTCGAGAGTAATAGGCAGGTGGAAAGGGTGAATCAAGATGTGGGTAGGTTCCTGAGGACCTACTGTCAGGACTGGCCGGGGGAGTGGTCGGTGTTCCTGCCATGGGAAGAATATGCTCAGAACTCTCTCCGCCACTCCTCCACTAACCTAACACCCTTCCAATGTGTTTTGGGTTACCAACCGGTCCTGGCACCATGGCACCAGAGCCAGACCGAGGCTCCTGCGGTGGATGACTGGTTTTGGCACGCGGAAGAGACTTGGGACGCTGCCCACGTTCGTCTCCAGCGCGCAGTGTGTCGTCAGAAGGCCAATGCTGACCGCCACCACAGGGAGCCCCCGGAATCTGCCCCTCCGCCTGCCCTGCCGGAAGCTGAGCCCGCGGTTTGTGGGGCCGTTTAAAGTCCTGAGTAGAATAAACGAGGTGACATACAGGTTGTTACTCCCCCCTGATTACTGTATTACCCCCTCGTTTCATGTGTCTCTCCTCAGGCCGGTGGTAGCTGGTCCGCTCCAGGAGTCTGAGGTACGGGAGGTTCCTCCACCTCCTCTGGACATTGAGGGGGCCCCGGCGTACTCGGTCTGTTCCATCCTGGATTTGAGGCGTCGGGTGGGGAGCCTTCAGTATCTCGTGGAGTGGGAGGGGTACGGTCCGGAGGAACGGTGCTGGGTCCCAAGGCGGGACATCCTCGATCCCTCCCTGTTGAGGGATTTCCACCGTCGCCCTCCGACTCGCCATGCTCCGCGTCCTCCTGGCCGGGGTCGGCGCACTGCTGGAGCCGCGCGTCAGGGGTGGGGGTACTGTCACAACTTCCACCGAGGCTGCCCCCCCTCCTGGTTCAGGCAGGCATCGGTGTTCGTCGTCACCGGAGTACTAGCTACTGCCAATCCCATTCTCATCACTCCACTTGTCATGTCTTGTCAATCACACACACCTGGTGCTCATTCCCCTAATTAGCATGTGTATAAGTGTTCCCTCTGTTCCCCTTGTCTTTGTGAGTGATTATTTGTTGTGAGAGCGTGTAGCTCGGTTGAGCTACTATTCACTGTGTTTATGCCAAGGTGGATGTTTTCCCTTGGAATAGTTTTGTTTGACGCTTGGGGCGTTTGATTTATGTAAACAAATAAACTCTGGACTTCGGTATTTTACCTCCTGCGCCTGACTCCTTCATTCACACCTCGTCACAATCATGTTTTTCAGCAGGCACTTATTTTCTCACTCTCATTGTCAAAGTCTTGGGAGAATGTGCAAATTACTTGTCCATAAAAACACAAACATATACGGTGTGGTGCCTTGCACACGCAGACACAGGACAGATAAATCTGTCTTCTATAGGGAGTTGAAGGCATACTGTGAAACACATTATAATGTATGTGGTGTGTGTATGAGCGTGGTGTGTGTGTGTGTGTGCATGCGTGTGTACTCTCTGTAAGTAAGTAGGGGCGAGGGATGGGTTGAGGTTCCGAGGCCCAAAATAGAAATACTTCACCTCAAATGATCAGTCCCCTTTACTTGTCAGCAGTCTGCTCATACTGCCCCAAAACATTGATCTAGGTTCAGTTTTGTGGTGGTCCGTGTATGGTTAAGGTAAGGGTTTAGGAGGCTGAGCTGATCATAGACCTGTGCAAATACTGACAGCATCTGTGATATTGTGGTATCAGATAAATCGGTCAACTGATGAAACGCACACACACACACACACACACACACATCACACAGAGGAACGGCCTACATCCAGTTAAACAAGGTCAGCTAGTCTCTGAACTACAAATGATTGCTCAGCAAACACACATTTGTAGATAAGCCCAAAGAAGCAAATATGTCCACATTTCTTGATATTTATCATCAAACAGACCGTGCTCAGTGATCAGACTCAATTCACACAGTAGATAAGGAAGCAAACCAGTCCAGTTACAGTTTTGCTTTATCACTTTGGTACTATTTTCACAAGTATGTGGTACATTTTCACAACTCTTAATACAAAACTCCAAACTAGTCACACTTGTAACGCAGCCAGTCTTTCATTCAAAACCTGTCATTGTGCATTCATTTGTATTGTAAACATCTCTCACCACACAACCCTTGATTCAAAATATGTTTATATTGAAATGTAATGAAAACATTGGTTTAATCACCAAAACACAACATAATGATATCTTTTCAATTTAGTCATTTTAACTACCAGTTAATCCAATAGCAAACAATGCAAGATACGTGTTTCAAATCGCCCTTAGAAGTGATGAAAGTAATATGCTACAGTACTGTAAATTACAGTAGATTACACAGTTTTCACATTAGGCAATACACTTACATTACCCAACAAAATTGACAGAGAATCTATAATTTTCATATTATCTATGTGTAATCGAAGGTGTGATCAATTAATCATTCATGCAAAAAAAACTTCTTATTTTTCAGATATAATTGTAACATCTGTGTACTGTCTGTAATCAAATGTAAGAAATTAAATGAAACAAATTAAAGGAATGAAAATAAAACATAACGTTTAGCACGCATTAATTTGCATCAAGCCTGTCTTGAGCATTTGGCCATAAATTCTCATCCACATCACAGTGAATGTCCTTATTGTTCATGCACCGTGGGAAAAACATCTTGGCAAGACAAATCCAAGCTTGACATTGGTCTGCATTGATGTCGTCACATGACTCATCCTTGGCCAGAAGGAGGGTGGCACGCTCATGGGGATGGTGATCGTACACCTTCCACCTACATGCGTAAAAGAAATTATTCAATAGGATTGAGGAAAGGCGAGTATGGGGGCAGGTATAGGGTCATGAATCGGGGATGGGCCCGAAACCATGCTTGAACCAACTCTGCATGGTGGAACCTGACATTGTCCTACACAATGACATAGCAGACAACTTCACCTTGACAGGCCTGCTCAATTTCACTGAGAAACACAATGAGGTGTGCAGCATTGTAGTCTCCAAGTAATGGCCTCAATCCTACCACACCATCTTCAGAGATAACAGCGCACATGGAGATGTTTCCCCCACGTTGTCCAGGCACTTGGACGGTCGCCTGTTGGCCGATGAGGCGCCGCCCATGGCGCCGAGTTTTGGCCAGTTTGAAGCCTGCTTCACTCACAAAGATATACTTGTGATGGTTCACAACAACATCAAGAACCATAACCCTCTAAAAATATATTTGGGTTATTTCTTTTTACAGTATAGTTCCAATATGATATTGTGAAGTAGCATGTGCATCACATAGCAACAGTAATCCAGTATATAGCGTCTGACTACGGATTAGAAGATTCTAGATTCTAGGTTCGGGAGAGGTTGTGTGGTCGGGAGAGGTTGTGTTTTCTCTAGCAGGAGGTAAGCTTGGCTTCTTATATGGTGTTGAGTAAAGCTTAAACCATGTATTTAGATTGTAGGTAGGTATTGTAGTTAGGTATTATAGGTAGTTTACTTAGGTAGTTATTGTAGGTTATTGTAGGTAATTATTGTAGGTAAGTATTGTATTCGGGCGGACCCCGCGAAGCACGAGGGCTAGCTAACCCACTACCTGGACCAACAAAGCTAGCTAGCTAGCGGGTAGCTACTGGTAACTTTTAGCAACTGTGGATAGTTGTTTCCAATGTTATTTCACGCTTAAGAGTACCTGTAATTAAGCCAGCTAGCTACCTACCATTCAGCTGTTTTTCTAACCTCATTATCCAAGGCATTAACGTTAGGTAGTTGGTAGCTGCTGTATTTAATTACAGCTACTGATTGCAGTCTGCCACCCAGACAGCTGGCGTCGGGTAAGTTTGGCTTTATACATAGCTTGGGCTTTGTCGAGTAAGGCTTAAACTATGTATTTAGATTGTAGTTAGGTATTATAGGTAGGCATCGTGGGCTGTATATTATTAGGTATTATAGGTAGGCATCGTGGGCTGTTGTGGGTATTATATTATATTATATTATTATATTATTATATATTATATTATTATATTATTATTGTAGGTTAGCATTGTATTCGGCGGTGCCGGGTGTAGCACGAAGCTAGCTAGCTAGCTAACTCACCTCCTGGACTAGCTGGCGAGTAGCTATTAGCAACGGTAGCAACTAAATACAATATCCTTTTAGCCAGCTACATTTGTTCGCAGCGCCGCCGTTATTCAAACAAAGTCAACACAGCAGCCATTGCTAGCTAGCCAACACGACCGGCTAGCTGTACTGTAGCAGCTAAATACAATATATTTGTGCTAGCTAGCCAACGTTTAATTATTGCTGCGTTATGAAAGGAACTAGACACGGACACGAATTATCTGTTTAGTGTGTTAACACACTATTGGTAGTTTGTTGTAACCAAGTATTGGTGCTAAACTGTGTGTTATTGGATGCTAGCATGCTAGTTAGCTATAGCGTCATAGTTAGCTAGCTGAATAAAGTAAGTTGAGTCTATTACTTGAAACATTGAACCGCTGTAGTTCACAACAATTCTAATTTCTAAAGTGGAAGTTGGGAGAGTTTTATTCGGGTGGTTCAGTGAAACAATTATAGTTTCTGAGGTGAAGTTGGGAGAGTTATATTTGGGAGTTTTGGTTTTTACTCTCTCCTTTCCCAGATGTTTAGTTCATTTCATTCCGATCTCCTCTGCATTATTGTAGCCATTTGCTACAGCCTGTCAACTATGCCTCTGCCTATCCCTGTTCTCTCCTCTCCGCACAGGCTACACAAACGCCTCACACCGCGTGGCTGCTGCCTCTCTAACCTGGTGGTCCCTGCACGCACCCCACACCTGGAGTTCCAGGTCTCAGGCAGCCTCTGGAACTGCCGTTCTGCTGCCAACAAGGCTGACTTCATCCCAGCCTATGCTACCCTCCAGTCCCTCGACTTCCTGGCGCTGACGGAAACATGGATTACCACTGAAAACACTGCTACTCCTACTGCTCTCTCCTCGTCTGACCATGTGTTCTCGCATACCCCGAGAGCATCTGGTCAGAGGGGTGGTGGCACAGGAATCCTCATCTCTCCCAAGTGGACATTCTCAATTTTTCCCCTAACCCATCTGTCTATCTCCTCATTTGAATTCCATGCTGTCACAGTCACTAGCCCATTTAAGCTTAATATCCTTGTCATCTATCGCCCTCCAGGTTCCCTTGGAGAGTTCATCAATGAGCTTGACGCCTTGATAAGTTCCTTTCCTAAGGATGGCTCACCCCTCACAGTTCTGGGGGATTTCAACCTCCCTACGTCTACATTTGACTCATTTCTCTCTGCCTCCTTCTTTCCACTCCTCTCCTCTTTTGACCTCACCCTCTCACCGTCCCCCCCTACTCATAAGGCAGGCAATACGCTTGACCTCATCTTTACTAGATGCTGTTCTTCTACTAATCTCACTGCAACTCCGCTCCAAGTCTCCGACCACTACTTTGTATCCTTTTCTCTCTCGCTCTCCTCCAACACTACTCACTCTGCCCTTACTCAGATGGTAATGTGCCGTCGCAACCTTTGTTCTCTCTCTCCCACTACTCTCTCCTCTTCCATCCTATCATCTCTTCCCTCTGCTCAATCCTTCTCCCTCCAATCTCCTGATTCTGCCTCCTCAACCCTCCTCTCCTCCCTTTCTGCATCCTTTGACTCTCTGTGTCCCCTATCCTCCCGGCCGGCTCGGTCCTCCCCTCCAGCTCCGTGGCTTGATGACTCATTGCGAGCTCACAGAACAGAGCTCCGGGCAGCGGAGCGGAAATGGAAGAAAACTAAACTCCCTGCCGACCTGGCATCTTTTTACTCCCTCCTCTCTACATTTTCTTCATCTGTTTCTGCTGCTAAGGCCACTTTCTACCACTCTAAATTCCAAGCATCTGCCTCTAACCCTAGGAAGCTCTTTGCCACATTCTCCTCCCTGCTGAATCCCCCCTCCTCTCTCTCTGTGGATGACTTTGTCAACCACTTTGAAAAGAAGGTTGACGACATCCGATCCTCGTTTGTTAAGTCAAATGACACTGCTGGTCCTGCTCACACTGCCCTACCATATGCTTTGACTTCTTTCTCCCCTCTCTCTCCAGATAAAATCTTGCGACTTGTGACTGCAGGCCGCCCAACAACCTGCCCGCTTGACCCCATCCCCTCCTCTCTTCTCCAGACCATCTCCGGTGACCTTCTCCCCTACCTCACCTCGCTGATCAACTCATCCTTGACCGCTGGCTATGTCCCTTCCGTCTTCAAGAGAGCGAGAGTTGCACCCCTTCTCAAAAAACCAACACTCGATCCCACTGATGTCAACAACTACAGACCAGTATCCCTTCTTTCTTTTCTTTCCAAAACTATTGAGCGTGCCGTAAACTATTTAGCCAACTCTCTTGCTATCTCTCTCAGAATGACCTTCTTGATCCAAACCAGTCAGGTTTCAGGACTGGTCATTCAACTGAGACTGCTCTTCTCTGTGTCACGGAGGCTCTCCGCACTGCTAAAGCTAACTCTCTCTCCTCTGCTCTTGTCCTTCTAGACCTGTCTGCTGCCTTTGATACTGTGAACCATCAGATCCTCCTCTCCACCCTCTCCGAGCTGGGCATCTCCGGCGCGGCTCACTCCTGGATCGCGTCCTACCTGACCGGTCGCTCCTACCAAGTGGCGTGGCGAGAAGCTGTCTCCGCACCACGTGCTCTCACCACTGGTGTCCCCCAGGGCTCAGTTCTAGGCCCTCTCCTATTCTCCCTATACACCAAGTCACTTGGCTCTGTCATATCCTCACATGGCCTCTCCTATCATTGCTACGCTGACGATACACAACTAATCTTCTCCTTTCCCCCTTCTGATAACCAGGTGGCGAATCGCATCTCTGCATGTCTGGCAGACATATCAGTATGGATGACGGATCACCACCTAAAGTTGAACCTTGGCAAGACGGAGCTGCTCTTCCTCCCGGGGAAGGACTGCCCATTCCATGATCTCGCCATCACGGTTGACAACTCCGTTGTGTCCTCCTCCCAGAGTGCGAAGAGCCTTGGCGTGACCCTGGACAACACCATGTCGTTCTCCGCTAACATCAAGGCGGTGACCCGATCCTGCAGGTTCATGCTCTACAACATTCGGAGAGTACGACCCTGCCTTACACAGGAAGCGGCACAGGTCCTAATCCAGGCACTTGTCATCTCCCGTCTGGATTACTGCAACTCGCTGTTGGCTGGGCTCCCTGCCTGTGCCATTAAACCCCTACAACTCATCCAGAATGCCGCAGCCCGTCTGGTGTTCAACCTTCCCAAGTTCACTCACGTCACCCCGCTCCTCCGCACACTCCACTGGCTTCCAGTTGAAGCTCGCATCTGTTACAAGACCATGGTGCTTGCCTATGGAGCTGTGAGGGGATCGGCACCTCTGTACCTTCAGGCTCTGATCAGTCCCTACATCCAAACGAGGGCATTGCGTTCATCCACCTCTGGCCTGCTGGCTCCCCTTCCTCTGCGGAAGCATAGTTCCCGCTCAGCCCAGTCAAAACTGTTCGCTGCTCTGGCACCCCAATGGTGGAACAAGCTCCCTCACGACGCCAGGACAGCGGAGTCACTCACCACCTTCTGGAGACATTTGAAACCCCACCTCTTTAAGGAATACCTGGGATAGGATAAAGTAATCCTTCAACCCTATTCCTGGCCCTCACCATTTCCACCACTGCCCACTCCTGTTGGTTGGTCAGCACACGGCCACATGCATTGCAATATGTAATTTACTGTAAATGTAATGGTAAAGCATAGTGCATGTCCTGCAGAGTTACCGGTTTTCTTGGCGAAATGTTCTCATGATTGAATTGACAGTTTATATTTTCAGATTGGGGTGAACTAATCTGGCAGCCTCTGCCATGGTAATACTTCTGTTTACCACATGGTCAACAACGATGGCGCGGATTTCATTAGACATAACAGTTCCCTGCTGTCTGCCTCCCCGTCTCTGATGTCCACCTCTTTGACGGGGCCCATGCCCACCTCTTTGACCTCTGACGGGGCCCATGCCCACCTCTTTGAACTCTTTGATAGGGCCCATGCCCACCTCTTTGAACTCTTTGATGGGGCCCATGCCCACCTCTTTGACCTCTCTGACAGGCCCCTTGTCCACAAGCTCTTTGATTTCTTCCTCTCCCTTGCTGTCTATCCTGCTCCATGTTGAAAGAAATTGCAAGAAAACGCACCGCCTTTTATTTGGTGACCAATTGTGGTTACTACTATGTGAAATCAATTAGCAATAATGAGTAGTTATTATGAATGGTTATCATGTATCATACATGTAATTTAGATTATTATACTTTACAAACACACATTTTATTTCTGTAGTTCTCCAAATCCATATATAGTAGACAAACCAATTTAAAATCTATAGGTTTACCAAACGGTTAAGTGATTAAGCATTTAGAGCAGTTGGATTAAGTGATGTATTTCAACAAATGAGAAGAGAATCATATGAAAAGTATTGTGAGCATTGCATTGTGAAAGGCAATGACTTTATATGAAAGGTATTTCTAGATAAAACACTGATTAGGTTTTGGTGATTGTCACGCCCTGGCTCTGGGGACTCTTTAATGTTGAGCCAGGTGTGTAGTTTCTATGTTATGTTTTCTATGTTTAGTTTCTAGATCGTTTAGATCTATGTTGGCCAGGGTGGTTCCCAATCAGAGGCAGCTGTAGCTCGTTGTCTCTGATTGGGGACCATACTTAGGCAGCTTGTTGGCACCAGTTAGTTGTGGGATCTTGTTCTGTATAGGTTTGTAGTGTGTACCTTGAGCCTTCACGTATTGTTTGTTTTGTTGTTTTGTCGTGTGTTCAGTACTTAAATAAACATGTACGCTTATCACGCTGCGCCTTGGTTCAATCAGTCTTTAAACGATCGTGACAGAATAACACACCCACCAACTAAGAACCAAGCAGCGTGTCCAGGAGCAGACAGCCTGGACCTGGGAGGAGATCCTGGACGGGAAGGGATCCTGGACTTGGGAGGAGATTCAGGCCGGAATGGATCGCCGTCCTTGGGAGGAGACAGTGGAGGCGCGCTATAGAGAGGAGCAGCGGCAACGCAGAAGGTGCCGGCCGAGGAGGAAGCCCGAGAGACAGCCCCAATAATTTTTTTTGGGGGGCCTAAAAGGGTGGTTGGCGGAGCCTAGTGTTAGAGCAGAGCCAACTCCCCGTACTCATGCTAGGATGCGTTTTCTGTACGTCCTGTGCTAGCACCACACACGTGTCGTGCGAAGTTGGGCATTCAGCCAGGACGGGGTGTGCTGGCTCAACGCTCGTGGTCTCCAGTACGCCTCCTCGGTCCCGTATATCCTGTGCCGGTGCTACGTACTGTATCGCCAGTACGGGTGCACAGCCCCGTACGTCCTGTGCTAATGCCTCACACATATTGTGTGGAGGTAGGCATCCAGCCAGGACGGGTTGTGTCAGCTCTCCGTTCCAGACCTCCAGTCCGCCTCCACAGTCCAGTACGGCCCGTTCCTGCTCCCCGCACCAAGCCAGTGGTGCGTGTTCCCAGTCCGGCCCGGCCCGTTCCTGCTCCCCGCACCAAGCCAGTGATGCACGTCGCCAGCCCGGTCCGGCCTGTTCCTGTCCCTCGCACCAAGCCAGTGGTGCGCGTCGCCAGCCCGGTCCGGCCTGTTCCTGTCCCTCGCGCCAAGCCAGTGGTGCGCGTCGCCAGCCCGGTCCGGCCTGTTCCTGCCCCTCGCACCAAGCCAGTGGTGCGCGTCGCCAGTCCGGTACGGCCTGTTCCTGCTCCCCGCACCAAGGCAGTGGTGCGCATCGTCAGGCCAGTCCGGCCCGTTCCTGCTCCCCGCACATGCCAGTGGTGCGCGTCGTCAGCCCGGTCCGGCCCGTTCCTGCTCCCCGCACCAAGCCAGTGGTGCGTGTGTCCAGTCCGGCACGGCCCGTGCCTGTTCCACCGGTGCCTGGTCCGGCACCGGTCAGCTGCTCCACTCCGGAGCCAGAGTAATCCGCTCCACCGGGATCCAGTCCAGCTCCGGTCAGCGGCTCCAGTCCGAAGCCTGTGCAGTTCAATCCACCGTCGTCGGGTCCAGCTCCAGTCAGCGGTGCCAGTCCAGACCCAGACGTCAGCCCCTCTCCAGGTTCGGGGTCTCCCACACCAGGGTCCAGACAGGGCTTGGTACTTTGTGGGAGGAAGGAGAGGGGAAGCAGCGCGCCGAGGTCCAGACCAGACCAGGGGTGCAACAGGGAGGTGGAGAGAAGGTGGTGGTCACGCCCGGAGCCGGATCCGCCTACGAGGCGGAATGCCCACCCGGCCCCTACCCTGTTATGTTTAGGTTGCGCGGTCGGAGTCCGCACCTTTGGGGGGGGGGTACTGTCACGCCCTGGCTCTGGGGACTCTTTAATGTTGAGCCAGGTGTGTAGTTTCTATGTTATGTTTTCTATGTTTAGTTTCTAGATCGTTTAGATCTATGTTGGCCAGGGTGGTTCCCAATCAGAGGCAGCTGTAGCTCGTTGTCTCTGATTGGGGACCATACTTAGGCAGCTTGTTGGCACCAGTTAGTTGTGGGATCTTGTTCTGTATAGGTTTGTAGTGTGTACCTTGAGACTTCACGTATCGTTTGTTTTGTTGTTTTGTCGTGTGTTCAGTACTTAAATAAACATGTACGCTTATCACGCTGCGCCTTGGTTCAACCAGTCTTTAAACGATCGTGACAGTGATAAAGTTACTGTGTGATTTTCTGTGTTCTTCTTAGTCAATTGAAACGTTTAGAAAAAAACGTCCTTTTTGATGATCTGTTTTGAGTATTGTACTAAGACCCAACACACCTCCAGCCTGTGTAAGGGCTATTTGACCAAGAAGGGGAGTGATGGAGTGCTGCATCAGATGACCTGGCCTCCACAATCACCCGACCTCAACCCAATTGAGATGGATTGCGATGAGTTGGACCGCAGAGTGAAGGAAAAGCAGCCAACAAGTGCTCAGCATATGTGGGAACTCCTTCAAGACTGTTGGAAAAGCATTCCTCATGAAGCTGGTTGAGAGAATGCCAAGAGTGTGCAAAGCTGTAATCAAGGCAAAGGGTGGCTACTTTGAAGAATCTAAAATCTAAAATCTATTTAGAGTTGTTTAACACTTTTTTGGTTACTACATGATTCCATATGTGTTATTCCATCGTTTTGATGTCTTCACTATTATTCTACAATGTAGAAAATAGTAAAAATAAAGAAAAACCCTTGAATGAGTAGGTGTGTCCAATCTTTTGACTGGTACTGTATGGCAACGCGAAACTAAGGTGAGCCATAGGAGGTTGGTGGCACCTTAATTGGGGAGAACAGGCTTGTGGTAATGACTGGTGCGGAATCAGTGGAATGGTGTCAAATACATCAAACACATTCTTTCCAGGTGTTTGATGCCATTCTGTTTGCTCCATTCCGGCCATTATTACGAGCCGTTCTCCCCTCAGCAGCCTCCTGTGAGGTGAGCCTAGTATGTTGATATTTTTTGCTTACTGCATTCGTTTTCACTAAATAGAACATTCTAAATAGCAGGTAGTACGATTATTACACAGCATGTAGTTTTAGTAAGTAATAGACATATTTCGGACACGGCCAACGTGTGCGTGTGTGTAAATGTTTCAATTACTTTTTCTCGTCTCTGATGTGCCAAAGGGCTTCTTGAGACTTTCCAAACACATTAACAGTCTATATTACTCAGCATTAGTCATCTCACTGTGCCACCTCGAATAATGTACACACTTAGACACTACACACATTCATAATAAGTTTCTCACCCTATTTTTTAAAAGACATCTTAAGACTCATCTGATGAAGAGGGAGAGAGAGAGAGATGGAGGGATCTGATGAGATGGACAACACAGTCCAGATAGAAAAAGAGCAGGATTGGATGAGAAAAGCAGCCATCAAGTGCTCAGCATATGTGGGAACTCCTTCAAGACTGTTGGAAAAGCATTCCTCATGAAGCTGGTTGAGAGAATGCCAAGAGAAAATAGTAAAAATAAAGAAAAACCCTTGAATGAGTAGGTGTGTCCAAACTTTTGACCGGTACTGTAGGTCCTGGATGGCAGGAAGCTTGGCCCCAGTGATGTACTGGGCCTTACGAACTACCCTCTGTAGCACCTTACGGTCGAATGCCGAGCAGTTGCCATACCAGGCGGTGATGCAACCAGTCAGGATGCTCTCGATGGTGCAGCTGTAGAACCTTTTGAGGATGCCAAATCTTTTCAGTCTCCTGAGGGGGAAAAGGTGTTGTCGTGTGTGCCAACCCTCCTCCCCGTGGTTGTGTGTGTGTTGGGTGCCGCAGAGCGTTCATACATCAGTCAGTTTGACAGATGGACTCAGAGGTAATTCCAGACCAGCACACTGACATGAGTTCTACTCCAGGCCCCTCTATCTCTCTGACTTTCTTTCTTTTCTGCTGCCCTGCCCTTTCTCTCCCTTTTGCTCCCCCCATCTCAATCGCCCTCTATCTCTGCTCGTCCACCTCTCCTCTGGCCTCTCTCGCTCTCTCCCAACCCTCCTCCCCTGCCCCCTGCCCTTTATCCCTCTAACCCCCTCTCCCTTTCTCTCCCTCCCTCCTCTCCTCCCCCCTCATCCATCCCCCTCTCTCATCCTAGGAGGTTAGTGTTTCTCTCTCTCTTTCTCTTTCTCTCCCTCTCTCTCTCAATTCAATTTAAGGGCTTTATTGGCATGGGAAACGTGTGTTAACATTGCCAAAGCAAGTCTCTCTCTCTCTCTCTCTCTCTCTCTCTCTCTCTCTCTCTCTCTGCTCTCTCGCTGTCTTTCTCTCTCCTCCTCCCCCTCTCCAATCATCCCAGGCGGTTAGTGTCTGGTTGAGTGTTCTCCCGGCCTCCGAACCACTACATCCTGCCTCCTCTGATAACGAGGCGAAGCCTTGACAAACTCGCCCACTCTAACACACACACACGCACAAGCACACACACGCACACTAACAAGACCAACAGCTGTTCCATGTCCAGCAACACATTTCTTTAGAAGACGTTCCACGTTCCATGTTCTAATCCCTCTCATATCGAGCTCTCCTCCCATCTATCATGCTTTCACAGACTGATAGAGACATACTAGAAATGCTAGTGTACATGTTTTTGTTATCAGTTAGTTAGTTCAAAGAGTTTGTCTTCTTTATTTGTATTTTTTTTAAACCTTTTTTCATCTCTTTCAGGGTTGGGAGGAGTAGGAGGAAGTTGCCACAAGAAAGATCTAAGACTGATCTACGATCAGTTTGGAAGTTCTCCCTCTTATGGTTAAGGTTAGGATTCAGAGAGGGTAAACTGATACTAGATCTGTGGGGAAGTTTCTTCCCCAAGCAAAGGCCCATCATCAGAAGACAGGAAGTGATCCATTTTAATATCTCAAGGGGAGTGATCTCATTGGTTAATCTGTCAAAGGGAGTGATCTCATTGTTTATGTTGTTTTCAACGGAGGCAGTGGGACGTGAGGAAGAGAGCTGGCCAGTGAAAGATGAAGGAGGAGACCATCAACAACTGCTTATTAGGGTATAGGGAAGGAGAGGGTCATCATCACATGCATCTCTCTGAGATCTTTGAGCACAAATTATGACTTTTTTGTGTCATGTTTTGACTTCCTTTGCAGTAAATTCTGGGTATATACTGGTAAATTGTATTTATTGAATACTTTAGTCAGTTAAAGCATTGGCAATGTATCACTCTGGATGAGATGTAACTTATCGTTGTACCATTTCAGTAATATTTTATTTGTATAATGTATAAGTACTATCTAACTAGATATATATATGTAAAAAAAAAAAGGCATGTAAAAAGTTTGTAGAATGTACATGTAACAACAAAAGAAAAAGCTGTAAAAACAAAGTTTATATACACACTACATGACCAAAAGTATTTGGACACCTGCTCGTCGAACATCTCATTCCAAAATCATGGGCATTAATATGGAGTTGGTCCCCCCTTTGCTGCTATAACAGCCTCCACTCTTCTGGGAAGGCTTTCCACTAGATGTTGCAACATTGCTGTCGGGACTTGCTTCCATTCAGCCACAAGAGCATTAGTGAGGTCGGGGACTGATGTTGGACAATAAGGCCTGGCTCACAGTCTGCATTCCAATTAATCCCAAAGGTGTTCGATGGGGTTGAGGTCAGGGCTCTGTGCAGGCCAGTCATGTTCTCGCTTTGTGCACGGGGGCATTGTCATGCTGAAACAGGAAATGGCCATCTCCAACTGTTGCCACAAAGTTGGAAGCACAGAATCGTCTAGAATGTAATTGTATCCTGTAGCGTTAAGATTTCCCTTCACTGGAACTAAGGGGCCTAGCCCAAACCATGAAAAACAGCCCCAGACCTCCCGAACATGAGGTGGGGCAACAACATATCCCAATTCTTCACGTGATGATATTATTCAGCCGTTTACACAGCCCATCCGTCTGGGGGTGGTACACACTGGTTCTTATTTGTTTGACCCGGTATAACTGACACAGGTCCTTCATCAGTCTGGACAAGAACAGCATGCCCTGGTCGGTCAGGATGGTGGCCGGGAGTCCCACTCAGGAGAACATGAGATACAGTTCTTTCGCTATGGCTTTCGTTGCCATCGACCTCAGGGGAATAGCCTCTGGGAACTTTGTTGCATAGTCCACCAACACCAAGATGTACTCATGTCCGCATGCCGAACACGGCAGGGATCCCACCAGGTCCATGGCTATGCGCTCAAACGGGGTCTCTATAATTGGAAGAGGGATAAGAGGGTTACGGTGTGTTTGCTTGGGAGCAGTGCGTTGACAGGTGTCACAAGATTTACAATACTTAGCGACATCTTGGGTAATCCTCGGCCAATAGAAACGCCCCAGCAACCGTTCAGTGGTCTTCTCCCTGGCGAGGTGGCCACCTAGTACATGTGTATGGGCCACGTGTAACACAACCATTCTGTATGAACGGGGCTCCATTAACAGTTCCTGTTCTACCCCTCTACGTTTGGCCACCCAGTACAAGAGACCCCACTTGATGGCGTAATAAGGAGTGGTTAACTCACCTCCCAAGCCGATACTCCTCCCATCTATCCTCTTCATCTTCCGCATAGCCTGGCGAAGGTCGGGGTCCCAGTGTTGGGCGGTTCTGAATTAGCCCATTAGCTCTTCCGTTGGGGCGAGGGAGGGGGTGCTCCTGGTCGGGATCGGATGACTCCGTGCCTGTCACGAGTTACAAAGCCAGAACCCAGAAGCAGACCAGGACAAGGTAAGTTGAAACGAAGGTGAGTGTTTATTTACAAATTCAAGAGTGATGCTGAATAATCCAGGGAACAGAGCGGGCAGCGTTGATTAGTTGTTGGGGGTGCAGTGGTTGATCCAATCATGGCTCGGCAGCCGCCGACCACCAGGCAGAGGTTGGATGAAGGTTCCGGACGAGTGACTGCAGATGGAACAAAACGGAGGTAAGTAAACAACAAACCAACAAGGTGCAAAACAACAAAACTAACGCTAGAAGCTCTAAGACTGATACTCTGGTAAACCTACTGTTCATGGCTAACGATCCGGCAGGGAATGGATGTTAGGCCAGAGCCTAAGAAGGGTGATGATCAGGACCAGGTGTGCAGATTGCTGATGGGATGCAGGTGCGGAAATCAAGAGAGCTCCCCGGAGCGTTCCAGAACCCTCGGGAAACTGGAGATCCCGAGCAGAAAAACTAGTCCACAGACAGGACCCGACTCAGACTGCCGGGATCGTTACAGTACCCCCCTCCGACGAGACGCCACCGGGCGGACTCCCGGAGCGCCAGGATGGAGGCGGTAGAAGTCACGGATGAGGTCAGCATCTAGGATCTGTCGCCGCGGAATCCAACTCCTCTCTTCAGGACCATACCCCTCCCAGTCCACGAGATACTGGAAACCCCGGCCCCGCCGTCTGGAATCCATGATGCGTCGCACCGTGTAGGCAGGACCACCTCCGATCATCCGAGGAGGAGGAGGAGGAGGCGGAGGAGGCAACAGAGGACTGAGGAAAACAGGCTTGAGGCAGGAGACATGAAAGGTGGGATGGACTCTGAGCGTCCTCGGGAGTTTGAGTCGAACTGCCACCGGATTGATCACCTTCTCCACCACAAACGGACCAATGAACTTCGGTAACAACTTCCTAGACTCAGTCCGTAAAGGAAGATCCCGTGTGGCCAACCAGACCCTATCTCCGATGGTGTAGGTGGGAGCGGGGATCCGGCGACGATTCGCCTGGAGCTGATACCGGTCCGAAACTCTAAGGAGTGCCTTTCTGGCCCGATGCCAGGTCCGGCGGCAACGACGAATATGGGCCTGAACAGAAGGCACTGAGAGCTCCTTCTCCTGAGAAGGGAACAAGGGAGGTTGGTAGCCATACAGGCACTGGAAGGGAGACATCCCAGTGGCAGATGTAGGGAGAGTATTGTGGGCATACTCAACCCAAGGCAACTGAGAGACCCAGGAGGTGGGGTTGGAAGAGGCCAGGCAGCGTAGCGTGGATTCCATCTTCTGGTTGGCTCTCTCCGCCTGACCATTAGATTGGGGGTGAAAACCAGATGTGAGACTGACTGTAGCTCCAATGGCCAAACAGAAGGACTTCCAGACAGCAGAGGTAAACTGAGGGCCACGGTCGGAAACGATATCACTGGGCAACCCGTGGACCCTGAAAACCTCCCTAACCAGGATCTCGGACGTCTCCGAGGCAGAGGGAAGCTTGGCAATTGGCACAAAGTGGGCGAACTTGCTGAATCTGTCCACGATAGTCAGAACGACCGTGTTCCCCTCAGAAGCGGGCAACCCAGTGACAAAGTCCAGGGCCAGATGCGACCATGGTCGCCGGGGAATAGGAAGGGGGTGAAGTAGTCCAGAGCTGGGCCGATTGGTACCCTTATTCTGCGCACACACTGGACAGGCAGCAACATAACCCCGAGTATCCTCGGCCATGGCAGGCCACCAAAAACGTCTGCGAAGAAACGCCATCGTCCGAGCCACGCCAGGGTGACAAGCCATCTTGCTGGCGTGGGACCATTTGAGGACCGCAGGGACGAACCGACTCAGGCACAAACAACCGACCCGGGTGGACCGTTACCGGGACCGGGCTGCGTCCGAAGAGCCGCCATCACCTCCTCCTCAATCTTCCACCTAACAGCTCCCACGACGCAGTTCCGGGGAGAATTGTCTCGGTCTTGGACCCACTCTCCTCCGTCTTGGAGAACATCCGAGACAAGGCGTCCGCCTTGCCGTTCTTAGATCCAGGTCGGAACGTCAGGGAAAAAATTGAATCGTCCGAAAAACAACGACCACCTGGCCTGGACGGGAGTTGAGACGTCTAGCCGATTGCACGTAAGCAAGATTCTTGTGGTCAGTCCAGACAATAAACGGTTGCTCCGCCCCCTCCAACCAGTGGCGCCACTCCTCCAAGGCAAGTTTCACCGCGAGAAGCTCCCGGTTACCCACATCGTAATTCCTCTCCGCAGGCGAAAGGCGACGAGTAGTAGGCGCAGGGATGGAGTTTACTGTCCGTGGAGCATCGCTGCGACAGGATGGCGCCAACTCCCACATCAGACGCGTCCACTTTAACGACGAACTGACGGGCCGTGTCCGGTTGAGAGAGAATCGGTGCGTTGGTGAATCGCCTCTTCAAATCCAGAAACGCTTCGATCCGCCTCCGGATTCCACTTGAAGCTCCTGATACTGGAAGTCAAGGCAGTTAACGGAGCGGCCACACGGCTGTAATCCCGGATGAATCTGCGGTAGAAATTGCAAACCCCAAAAATCTCTGGAGCTGCAATCTCGTACCGGGCTGGGCCCATTCCAGAACCGCTCTAACCTTCTCCTGGTCCATCCTAATCTCTCCCCTGGAGATGATGTACCCGAGAAAGGATGTCGTGTGGGCGTGAAACTCGCACTTCTCGGCCTTCACGAACAGGCGATTCTCCAACAATCGCTGCAGAACCTGCCGGACATGCTGGACGTGGTCGGAAGGTTCCTTCGAGAAGATCAGAATGTCATCCAGGTAAACAAACACAAAGAGACCGATCATATCTCTCAGGACGTCGTTCACCATACTCTGGAATACCGCTGGAGCATTGGTCAGTCCAAACGGCATCACCTGATACTCGAAGTGACCCATCGGTGTATTGAAACCCGTCAACCACTCGTCTCCCTCTCTGATCCGGACCATGTGATACGCATTGCGTAGGTCTAACTTGGTGAACACCGTAGCACCCTGTAAGGAGTCGAAGGCAGAACTCATCAAGGGCAGGGGATACTTGTTCTTGACCGTGATGTCATTCAACCCCCGATAATCAATACACGGTCGAAGAGAGCCATCCTTCTTACCCACAAAGAAGAATCCTGCCCCCAGGGGTGATGACGAGGGACGAACGAGACCAGCAGCTAGGGACTCCTTGATGTAGGTCTCCAAAGCCTCACGTTCAGGGCGGGAGATACTGTATAACCTTCCCTTGGGGTAGACAGCTCCAGGAAACAGGTTGATGGCACAATCATATGGTCGGTGGGGAGGGAGTGACAGAGCCTTCTGCTTACTGAACACTTCCCCCAAATCGTGATATGTCTCGGGAACCAGGGACAAATCTGGGGGTTTAGCCTCAATCACCTGACTGGGAACCGAATGGGGACAGGCAGTCTTGAGACAGTTAGCATGACAATCAAGGCTCCAACTCGTTACCTTGCCCGTCACCCAATCGAACGTGGGATTGTGTTCCTTCAGCCAGGGGTAACCAAGGACCAGAGGAACATGGGAAGACGGCAGAATGAAGAATGAAATCATCTCCGAATGATTCCCCGACAACAGCATCTTAACCGGTTCAGTCCTCATCGTGATACGTGCCAGACTACTGCCGTTCAGAGTGGTCGCTTCAATGGCTTCCGGCAATTGCTCCTTGGAAAGCCCCAGCTGTTCCACCAACTCGGCATCAAGAAAGCTTCCATCGGCACCTGAATCGATAAAAGCGTTAATCGCTAAGCTCTGATTCCTGTTCACAAGGGTAGCCGGGAAACGGGGTCTGACAGAGGTACTGAGAGGTTGAAACTGGCTCGCTAAAAGTCCTCCCAACTTTAGCGAGCCGGGCAGTTTGACGACCGCCGGGAACAAGTGGCGAGGTAATGTCCCGAACCACCACAGTAGAGGCAACAGTTAGTCCTACGTCTGAGTTGGCGTTCCTCCTTGGTTAACCCGTGCCGCCCTACTTGCATTGGTTCCGAATCGGAGACAGGACCTCTCCACTAATCCTGTGTGGTGGACGATGATCGACGTATTCTGGTCCAATCCCGACCCGACTGGAACCTGAGAAGCTGATCGATTGGACGGACCCCATTGCTTCTCCCTCCTTCGCTCTCGGACTCGATTATCCACCCGAATAGACAAGGCTACCAAGCTGTCCAGGTCACTAGGCTCCGGATAGGAGATCAACTCATCCTTGAGCTGCTCCGACAGACCCTGGTAAAAGGCCGCTTGCAGAGACTCCTCATTCCACCCACTCTCCACAGCCAACGTCTTGAACTCGATCACGAAGTCGGCCACGCTGCGAGTTCCTTGGTGAAGCGAAAACAGGCGCCTAGCTGCGTCCCTCCCTCGGACGGAATGGTCGAAAAGCTTCCTCATCTCGGCCGTGAACCCCTGGTATGAAGCCATGCAGGGGTCTTGTCGTTCCCAAACGGCTGAAGCCCACTCCAGCGCTCGACCACGCAGCAACTCAATCACAAAGGCTATCCTAGCCTTGTCTGTGGCATAAGAGTAGGGCTGTAGATCGAACACTAACCCACACTGCATAAGGAAAGAACGGCATCTTCCCAGCTCCCCCTCATATTTATCCGGCGTCGGAACCTTGGGCTCACGGAAGGACACCGCTCCAGACGCGGCAGGCGAGATGGGTGAAACCGGTAGTGGATCCTCCACCGGAAACTTGCGCTGGTTCTGGACCTCCGTCAGACCGGTAGAAAGGTTCCGAACTGCCAACGCGATCTCCTGTAGCTCCGTGCTATGATGGCCCAACATCTTCTCCTGATGGGTAATGGCATGGCGAACAGAGTCCAGGTCCGCTGGGTTCATTACTGGCCGGATCGTTCTGTCACGAGTTACAAAGCCAGAACCCAGAAGCAGACCAGGACAAGGTAAGTTGAAACGAAGGTGAGTGTTTATTTACAAATTCAAGAGTGATGCTGAATAATCCAGGGAACAGAGCGGGCAGCGTTGATTAGTTGTTGGGGGTGCAGTGGTTGATCCAATCATGGCTCGGCAGCCGCCGACCACCAGGCAGAGGTTGGATGAAGGTTCCGGACGAGTGACTGCAGATGGAACAAAACGGAGGTAAGTAAACAACAAACCAACAAGGTGCAAAACAACAAAACTAACGCTAGAAGCTCTAAGACTGATACTCTGGTAAACCTACTGTTCATGGCTAACGATCCGGCAGGGAATGGATGTTAGGCCAGAGCCTAAGAAGGGTGATGATCAGGACCAGGTGTGCAGATTGCTGATGGGATGCAGGTGCGGAAATCAAGAGAGCTCCCCGGAGCGTTCCAGAACCCTCGGGAAACTGGAGATCCCGAGCAGAAAAACTAGTCCACAGACAGGACCCGACTCAGACTGCCGGGATCGTTACAGTGCCAAACCCCCTCCAGGTGCTCTCTCTCGATGACTCCTGAAACACCTGGCATAACTGCTCCCTCTGGAGCCCATCGACTGGACTCAGTACGGGGGTCTGGTTAGAGCCGGCTCCCACCGGGTCTAACCCCCTGCAGGTGTCCTCCTCCATGGTCTCCTGGAACAAGTGCCTCAGTCGGTCATCTGGGGAGTCTCCTTCTCCCCCCTGGCCTGACGAGGAATCCCGGTTGCCCTGCCACGCCTCCTTCGCTTCATCCCGTCCTTTCCCATGCGGTGTGCGCCATCAAGTGTGTCTCCGGGTGGGCTCTGAGTGCACCAGTGCTCGGCGTTTAGGGTTGTTCGGTCTCCGTGCTCTATCGGGGCCACTCTCCCATCCCGCCTTCCTCCACAGAAGCTTGAACAGGGGGCAGTCCCTCCCCAGTAGCACCAGTGCCTTCATTTGGGTAACATCCCCGATGATTAGGGAGGTCTTCCTGGCAGGGGTATGGAAGCTGACTCAGGCTGAGGGGTGGCGTTTCATGTCCTCGTGGATGCAGGCTACCGCTCTTTCCGTCTCGAGACGGGGCGCATTGGACAGGATCTCCTCCCGTACCAGAGACACCATGCTTCCCAAATCTAGGAAGGCCTCCCAGTCCGTTCCTCTTACTAGTACCGGCACACGCCAAGCCGGGGCCAGCTCTGCATGCCAACATACCTGTGGCGCGGGACATTCCGTCCGGTCACGGCTCAGGATTCAGTGGGCATAGGGACGTCTACACTGGGGCAGTATCTAGCCAAATGACCATACGTGTTGCACTTGAAACACTGTATATGGCCCTGAGGTGTGGCCTTACTAAAAGTCTTGCCTATGGGGCTGGGTTCTGGCCTTGTCGACCCTCCGGCTAGCCATGGGACGTACCACTGGAGTGGTCTTTTCGTACCTGCTAATGGCAGCAAGGCTTTTAGTAGACAAGTATAACTCGATGCACTGGACTAGGTGGTCAACTGTAACTGGATTAGCCTGACTGACTATTCTCTGCATGGTGATGGGTAGTTCCCTCAAACACTTGTCTATGACCAGGGTTTATAACATTTCGGCCGTGGTTTTTGAGGGGCCTAGCCACCCCCTTACCAGAAGGATAAGTTGGTAGAGCTGGCCTCTCGGAGACTCCTCTTCGGCATACTTCCAGGCATGAAACCTGGGGTTCAGCTGATAGCGGAACTGAATCTCCACCTTCAGACGTTCGTAATCTGTGGCAGCCCCTTCCTCAATGTCGTAGTATGCCGCCTGTGCTTTGCCTATGAGCAGGGGAGCCAGGAGGCCCGCCCAGTAATCCTGAGGCCAACTCTCTCTCTGCGCCGTTCATTCGAAGGCCAGAAGATAGGCCTCCACATTGTCGTCCTCCGACAGACGTGGAATCAGCACACTGACGTTGGGCCTCCTACGATCCCTGGGAGACAGGCGGTCTGCTAGTTCGAACCTGAGGAGGTCTAGGGTCTCCTGTTGGGCGATGGCGCAGACCGTTAGCTGACGTTTCAACTCTTCGCTCATACCTATCAGCGGGTGTAGTGGGCTTCCGAAATATTTAAAAAAGAATCATAGCCACCGGAAAGGGGACTGATTGTGGTCTTGCCTCAAGATGCCATCATTCTCCACCAGTTGTGATGGATCAGCTTGTCCGAAACACCCTAACACAGGCGGGAGGCATGAAATGAACAGACCGGAGGCAGTGGTTGTGGTTCCTTTGCTTTGTATTGACAAAATGATTCCAGTACAGAGTAGCGTCCACCGTTGAAACAACAGCGAAAAAAAAGGAATACAAATAAACTAAGCAGTTGACCTAAAGGCCGTGGCCAAACAGGGAAAACAAAACAATAAAAGGCTTCACCCATCTTTAGACTATCGTCTACACATAGCATTTACAGGGGGAACGCTTCTCTCTACATATAGCCTGCCTTGCTTAACCGATAGCCAAGGTGCATCAGAAGAAGAAGCTTTCTATGAGGTAGGAGAGTACTACGTCCTCATAGATCCTCATGTATGCTCCCCGCCCCGAGCTCATCTCCTGGCACACCTTTATAGAGGGAGACACTAAGCAATTAGTGGGCCCAGCTGTGTACTAATTGGCTTTACACTGAGTACCTATCCCCTGAGGAGGGTGCTGTCATGTCGTCTTCCTCCGGCCGGTCACTGAACTCTCACAACGCGTACAAACACTTGCGTGGCATCAGCCTCAGGCAAACAGGCATTAGATGTAACAACGTTGCCCCTCAGTGTCATTCAAACTTACTTTTTATTTTATTTTAAAACTTTTATCTTTGACCGTCATTCTATCTCCCGCCCAGCAACTCCACTCCAACTTGTCTCCAATTCCACATCCCAACCCTCAGCTTCCCTCAGCCCATGTCACCTATCTCTGCTGGCCACCCTCTTCGGATTTCTACGCACCATATATCTTTCAACTATGCTGTGATGTTTAACATACAATTTGGAATCTATTGAATAAAATAGTATCCACAGATTGCGAGTTGAAGATAAATACTTTTACTAAGAGTATTAGTATATTGGTAATTGACTGACCAGGTCTCTCCAGATCTCCCAACAATGTTATTTCTAGGGTCAATTTTAGATTAATGTAATGCTATTTCAGCCATTGCTGAACCTGAGACCAGAAACAGGCTACCTGAAGGCAATACCAAAACAAATGGTCTATTGATTCTGTATCCTCACAACAAAATCTGCAGAGCTGTGATGATTGTATGCCCCAAATATTCAACATGTTGTTGGTAGCAAGAATTCTGTACAATAATTTTAGCTGAAAAGCAGTGGTGGAAAAAGTACCCAATTGTCATACTTGAGTACAAGTAAAGATACCTTAATAGAAAATGACTCAAGTAAAAGTGAAAGTCACCCAGTAAAATACTACTTGAGTAAAAGTCTAAAAGTATTTGGTTTTAAATATACTTAAGTATCAAAAGTAAATTTAATTGCAAAAATATACCTAAGAATCAAAAGTAAAAGTACAAGTATAAATCATTTCAAATTGCTTATATTAAGCAAACCTGACGGCACAATTTTCTTGTTTTTTAAATTTACGGATAGCCAGGGGCACACTACAACACGCAGACATAATTTACAAACAAAGCATTTGTGTTTAGTGAGTCCTCCAGATCAGAGGCAGTAGGGATGACCAGGGATGTTCTCTTGATAAGTACGTGAGTTGGACCATTTTCCTGTCCTGCTAAGCATTCAAAATGTATGGAGTAAAAATAACATTATTGTCATGATCGTCGATAGATGAAGCGGACCAAGGCGCAGCGTGATAAACGTACTGTAGCGACCCGCACAGACAGCTGTGTGTTATGTGTTAGGCTAGTAGATGGTTGTGTTGTACCTACCAGTACCCAGTGTTCGCGGGGTCCGACATGTCAATCAACCTGCTATCTGCCAATCACGGGAATGCCTGGAATGTTCTGATGCCGGGCATCCTGGCGGTTGGCGGAGTGGCGTGGAGGGGGGTTGGGCAGGGGGATGGAGCATGGGAAGTTAAGACCAGGTTTAGCCTTTGTTCTCTCTCTTTACGTCTGGGCTTCACAAGAGAAGGTCACGATTGGCTTGTGGGTTATCTTTCATTTATTTGGCGTGGGCTACGGCCAAACAGTAGCCTGTGTAAAGTTGGTTTAATAAACCGTCCATTCGTAAACTCAATCCTCTGTCTGGACAGTTGTTCTTTTATGATCTAGTCGGGTCATTACATTGGTGTCAGAAGTAAAAACGTTGATAAAAGTTAGCCAGCTAGCTAGCTGACTTCTGTGGCTAGCTACCGTAGGTGAGAACGGGGGTTGAAGATGCTTCGAGGGAATCCGAAAGTGAAGGTGGAGGTATGGGACGATTATGGCCAAGGAGGTGCGTGTGCATGGACGTCGGGGGTTCTGGCTGAGGAGATCGCCAGGGCATCGGAGCCCAGAGGCCGCTTGAGGGAGGACGTTAGAGTGATGGCGGCTGAAGCGGGCATGAGTGCTTCGTCGACTGTGTTTCGCGCGGATTCTGGTGGGCGGACCGAAGGGGTGACGTCGACGCGGCGGGACGAGGAATCTGGGGCTCAGGATGTAAACAAACATGGCGGCGCCCAGTTCCCGGCTGCGTCCGTATCCGTTAAGACCCCGAAGTATTCCGGTAAGGCGGATTGGGAAGCTTTTCATGCTCAGTTTGAACTGTTAGCTCATTTTAGGGGGTGGTCGGATGAAGATAGGGCACTGCAGTTGGCTTTATGCCTCATGGATGAAGCTCTGGCCTGTTTGATATTGATTAGCCCCGAGGACAGACGTGATTATGGTGCTTTAGTGGGAGCACTGAGGAAGCGCTATGGACAGTGTGTACAGCCCGGGCTACTGCGCTCCGAACTGAGTAATAGACGCAGGCAGCCTGGAGAGCCTCTACGGGTGCTAGCTAATGACATTGAGAGCCTCTCTCGGCGGGCATATGCTCACATGCCCCCCTCCGTGCAGAGCGAGCTAGCACGGGACCAGTTCATACAGGCGCATACAGACCCAGCTGGCTCATCCTGAGTCATTGCAGGTAGCCTTGGAGATGGTTTTGGAGAGGGAGCTGGTGTGGGCTGGGGCTTCAGCTGGGGCTTTGGTGGGGGTGCAGGGAGACAGACCCTCTGTGCGAGCTGGGGGGCAGAGCAGCCCGGAGCCGGAAAAGCCTGCATGGGTGGCTGAAATGACAGAACTCATTCGTGCTGTGTCGCTACAGGCGGCACGAAACACACGCCCTGGTCCCAGGGTCTGCTGGGGTTGTGGCCAGCCAGGCCATCTGCGCCGAGATTGCCCCATGTCCCCCAGAGCTCAGGGAAACGGCTCGGGGTCCGCATAGACCGGGTAGTGCGGACCCCTGGCTTTCTATCCCAACCACCATCTTCTTCAGGAGGAGCCCACCGGCACAGACGGGGAAGCAAGGCTCCACTTCCCCCAGAAGCAGACGAGGGCTAGCGGATGGAGCCTGTTGTTGTGGTGGGCCGGACCTGTGTTGGGGACTTTTGTCATGTCCCTGTCACTGTGGAGGGGGTGCCCTGCTCCGCCCTGGTGGACACTGGGTCCACAGTAACCCTGGTGAGGCCAGATATTGTGCCAGGTTGGACTCAGTGTGAGCCTACAACTGTGCAGCTCCGCACAGTCACAGGTGAGCTGGCACCCATGAAAGGGAAGGGAATAATGACTCTGACAGTAGGGGGCAGGACTGTGCGTCATCCTGTGTGGGTGGCGGCTGTGCAGGACCCTTGTATCCTGGGGTTGGACTTTCTTAGGAGCACAGGCTGCCAGTTAGACCTAAATAGGGGGCACACTGAGCTTCCAGGGAGGGCCGGAGGTCACCATGGCCCCTAATGTCACATTCACTCAACCCAACAAACCCTTTACTCCAACAGTTAAAGCAGCAGAGACTCATGGCTGCCCCCCCTCCCCCACCTCTGGGTGTGACTTTTCCCCAGCTCCCCTGTCACCTACGGCGTTGTGTTACATTCCCCCAGCTACCTCCACGACACAGCCCTCTGTGAGCCCGGCCGCGCCCCCAGCCCAGCTACCCCAGATGGGAGGGGAGAGGACACTGTCTGCAGTGAGGGAGATATGGGGGAGGAACTGTGTTGGTCTTGACCCCGAGCAGCAGGAACGGTTGAGGCAGTTGCTGTTTGAATTCAGAGACAGCTTTGCGCTGAGTGAGGAAGAGGTGGGTCAGACTCATCTGGTGCAGCATGAGATCGACACAGGTGATGCTCGACCTATCAAGATGCGTCCCCGACGTATCCCGCTGGCACGCCAGGAGGCGGCAGACAAGGCTGTGTTGGAGATGCAGCGGGCAGACTTCATTGAGCCCTCAGACAGCCCCTGGGCGGCGCCAGTCGTCATGGTTCCGAAGAAGGGGGGCAAGCTGAGGTTCTGTGCGGACTACAGGCGGCTGAATGAGGTAACCAGGAAGGACTCATACCCCATACCACGTATCGATGAGTCGCTGGACCTGGTTAGGGGGTCCTCCTGGTTCTCCTCACTAGACCTCTGCAGTGGCTACTGGCAGGTGCCCCTCTCCCCAGAGGCCAGAGCCAAAACTGCGTTCTCCACTAACAGAGGACACTGGCAGTTCAAGGTCCTGTGCTTTGGCCTGTGCAACGCTCCAGCTACTTTTGAGCGTTTGATGGACAGGGTGCTGGATGCCATCCCCCGACAGCAGTGTCTGGTATACCTCGATGACATCCTGGCCCATGGCAGCTCCTTCCAGTCAGCCCTGGGGGCGCTACGGTGTGTGCTGGAGAGGGTGGCTGCCGCAGGTCTGAAGCTCCACCCCGAGAAGTGCCACTTCATGAGGAGAGAGGTGTCCTTCTTGGGCCACCGAGTGGGGAAGGAGGGGATCAGCACCATGGAGGACAAGGTAGCGGCTGTCAGAGACTGGCCCACCCCCACCGACCAGCGTCAGCTGAAGAGCTTCCTGGGCCTGGCCTCGTACTACAGGAGGTTTGTACGGGGCTTCTCAAGCGTTGCTGCTCCACTGAACCGCCTGCTGCCGAAGGACAAGGCTTTCACTTGGACAGTGGAGTGTGAGGAGGCGTTCAACACCCTCAAACGTGCACTGATCGAGGCCCCCGTGCTCGCCCCCCTGACCTCACATTGCCCTTTATCCTGGACACAGACGCGAGCAATGTGGGCATGGGTGGGGTGCTGGCCCAGGTGGGGCCAGAGGGGGAGAGAGCGGTGGCGTACTTCAGCAAAACATTTGACAAACATGAGCGCCGCTACTGTATCACCCGGCGGGAGCTCTTGGCTGTTGTGGCTTCCGTCAAACACTTCAAGTACTACCTGGGTGGTCTGCCCTTTACTGTAAGAACTGACCACTCTGCTCTCCAGTGGCTCATGTCTTTCAGAGAGCCAGAGGGGCAGGTGGCACGCTGGTTGGAGGAGCTTCAGCCGTATGACTTCACGGTGGTGCACAGGGCAGGGGCACGCCACTCCAACACCGACGCCATGTCCCGTCGGCCCTGTACTGCAGACGGCTGCCGCCACTGTGAACGGAGAGAGGGACGGGAGAGAGAGCTGTGTGCAGAGGAGGGGGTCTGTGCCACAGTTTGTCGGGCGAGCGGGCCTGTCTGCTGTGAGCTGCAGACTGTCGATGTGGCTGAATGGGGGCAGCAGCAGGGACGGGACACAGACCTACAGCCAGTGCTACAGTGGGTAGAGGCGCAGGTGAGGCCACCATGGGAAGAGGTGACAGCGCTCTCACTCGCGACCAAAGGGTTGTGGTCAAAGTTTGAGCGACTGCGGCTGGCTGATGGCGTGTTACAGCGGGCATGGAAGGAGTTAGCTACGGGGGAGGAGAGGTGGCAGGTGGTGGTCCCAAAAGCATTGCGGGAGGCTGTGCTCCAGAGTACTCATGGGGGGGTGGGGACTGGACACTTTGGGGTCACAAAAACACTGCGCCGCCTCCGTCAGGGCTTTTACTGGGGGCAGCACAAGGGGGATGTGGAAGACTTTTGCCGCCGCTGTGACAACTGCACAGCGAGAAAGGGCCCCCCAGGCCGCTCTCATGCTCAGCTCCAACAGTTCCCAGTGGGGGCTCCCATGGAGAGGGTGGGAGTGGATGTAGTTGGGCCGTTCCCCACCACAGACAGTGGAAACCGCTGGGTGCTCACGGCCATGGACTATTTCACAAAATGGCCCGAGGCCTATGCTCTGCCTGACCAGGAGGCAGAGACCATCGTCGACGCCCTGACAGCGGGGATGTTCAGCAGGTTTGGAGCTGCAGAGTCCATCCACAGCGACCAAGGCAGAAACTTTGAGTCCCGTGTGTTCGCCACCATGTGTGAGAGGCTGGGTATGCACAAGACCCGCACTACTCCTCTCCATCCTCAAAGTGATGGCCTTGTGGAGCGCTTCAACAAAACGCTTGGACAGCAGCTGGCCATCGTCTCTTCCAAACACCAGCGTGACTGGGACAAGCACCTGCCTATGGTCCTCATGGCATGCCGCTCCGCTGTCCAAGACTCCACCTCCTGCACGCCTGCCCTCCTCATGCTGGGGAGAGAGATCTGTACCCCTGCGGAGATGGCGTTTGGTCGGCCCCTGGATAGCCCTCATGTTTCCCCGGGGCCGGAGTATGCCCGGAGACTCCAGGACCGCCTGGAGACAGCCCACACCTTCGCCAGAGAGCAGCTGCTGAATGCAGGTGTGAGGCAGAAGAGGAACTATGACGTGCACATCCGGGGAAGGCACTTTGTGGCTGGGGAGCTGGTCTGGGTCTACAGCCCGCTAAGGAAAAAAGGCAGATGCCCCAAGTTGGACAGTCACTGGGTGGGACCCTGCAGTGTCCTGGAGAGGGTAGGGGAGGTTGTTTACCGGGTGCAGCTTCCTCCCAGGGGGAGAAAGGTGACACTGCACCGGGACAGGTTAGCCCCATATAGAGGGGCCTCTTCTCCCAAACCCCAGTAACCCCCACAATTTCCCTCTCTGGCAATGACATTCTCCAGGCACCCACCCCCAGGTGCCGCAGACAAGGCTCCAGACAGCCCACTCCCCCTGTGTCACCGCGTGGTTCCCCAGAGCCACGGACTGTATTACCCGTTCCGCTTCCTTGTCCCCCATGTCCTTGCCTTCATCCCCTGGTTCCCAGAGGGGCACTCTGCGGCCATCACAGCCACGCAGGCAAAGGAGACCTCCGGGTCGCTTCAGAGACTTTGTTTGTTCCCTCGGGGACGAGGGACTTTGTGGTGGGGGGGGCTGTGTAGCGACCCGCACAGACAGCTGTGTGTTATGTGTTAGGCTAGTAGATGGTTGTGTTGTACCTACCAGTACCCAGTGTTCGCGGGGTCCGACATGTCAATCAACCTGCTATCTGCCAATCACGGGAATGCCTGGAATGTTCTGATGCCGGGCATCCTGGCAGTTGGCGGAGTGGCGTGGAGGGGGGTTGGGCAGGGGGATGGAGCATGGGAAGTTAAGACCAGGTTTAGCCTTTGTTCTCTCTCTTTACGTCTGGGCTTCACAAGAGAAGGTCACGATTGGCTTGTGGGTTATCTTTCATTTATTTGGCGTGGGCTACGGCCAAACAGTAGCCTGTGTAAAGTTGGTTTAATAAACCGTCCATTCGTAAACTCAATCCTCTGTCTGGACAGTTGTTCTTTTATGATCTAGTCGGGTCATTACAGTACATATTTTATTGAAGTACACCACACGAACAAAACAACAAATGAAACTTGAAGTCCTAGGTTAACACAAACCTTTCTGAACAAGATCCCACCATGACTAGTGAAAACAGGCTGCCTAAGTATTGTTCCCAATCAGAGACAACGAGCTACAGCTGCCTCTGATTGGGAACCACCCTGGCCAACATAGATCTAACCGATCTAGAACGAAAACCATAGCAACCAAAACATAGAAAATCCACACCCTGGCTCAACAATTAAGAGTCCCCAGAGCCAGGGCGTGACAATTATTTTCTTCAGGAATGTAGTGAAGTAAAAGTCAAAGTCAAAAAATATAAATAGTAAAACAAAGTACAGATACTCCAAAAAACTACTTAAGTAGTACTTTAAAGTATTTTTACATAAGTACTTTACACCACTGCTGAAAAGCACGAAGTCTTGAATCGTGTGTCATTTTATATATCAACTCATACACCCTGTACCATGGAATCGGTACATAAAAATATCTTCCCAACTATTTTACAATCTGTATGGCACAGCTGTCAACATCCTGATCCTCAAATGAAACTGGTATACCTTCAAATGTATGCTTGTTTTATCCTCCACCAGTTTTGATCCTATATTGGGCAGACAGACCAGTTCCCTATCTCCTTCATTTTTGGGGTAATGCTATAATCAATTGGTTGTAATCTTGGATTGAGCTGACCTGCCCATACAATTCTGATAACTCCATGAAAGACATAACTCTACCATTCCAATTTACAATATCATTTAAAAACAAAATACCCTTTTAAAACATATTTTCCATAAATACAGGTATTTTATCAACCAGCACATTTTAGTTCAACCATAATATTTGTTGTAATATTTGTTCTGTCTTTTCAGGGGGATGAAATTGAAATTGTAACCAGCTCTGCAATGCTTGAAAAAAGAAATACTTTGAAAAAGGTTTCATTTTCAATTAATCGAAAAAGAGACATGGCAATCTGCACAAAGGCAAAAAGGCCATTTATAAACAATAGATGAGCTTTTCTTAGTAATCTACTTGAGAACCATTTAGGGTTCAAGCAGGGGCGCAACTTTCACTGGGGACGGGGACGGGGGGACATGTACCCCCACATTCTGAAATTGCATTTTTGTCCCCCCCCAGTTTTATAATTGGAATGTGATACAAAAAAAGGCAACGGTGTGCTTTAGGACCATGCGGACGCCTCCGAGCGGTCTTTTGGAGCTGTTTGGAGTGTTTATCCGACTGGATAAAAATTGTTTTAAAGTAATAAGAATTATGTCCCCCCCCCCCCCACTTCTAAAACCAAAGTTGCACCCCTGGGTTCAAGTAAAACTTTTGTATAAGTGAAGCTTTTATATTTAATAATCTCAGCCCACCCAGTTCATATTCATTATATAGATAGGCACGTTTTGTCTTGTCTGGTTTAGCATCCCAGAAAAAGCAAAATATTTTTTGCTCATATGATTTGAAAACGAATCATCAGGAGTAGGCAGCGCCATAAGTAAGTGAGTAAACTGAGATATGACTAAGGAGTTAATCAGTGCAATTTTTCCATAATTAGATAGGTATTTACCTCTCCATGGTTGTAGGATCTTGTCTATTTTTACTAGTTTTCTATTGAAATTCATTGTGGAGAGCTGATTTATATGTTTTGTGATATGAAAACCAAGTATGTCTACTTCACCGTCAGCCCATTTTATAGGTAAACTGCAGGGTAATGTAAATGTTGTATTTTTTAAAGATCCAATACGTAATATTGTACACTTATCATAATTAGGTTTTAGTCCAGAGAGTCCAGAAAAGTTATCTAGATCTTCAATGAGACATTGCAGGGATCTAGCTTGCGGAATTAATATACAACTTGAGTCAGCGGCATGCATGAACACCTTTGTTTTTAAGCCTTGGATTTCTAATCCTCTAATGTTGTTATTTGAACTGATTTTAATAGCTAGCATTTCAATGGCCACACAGAATAGATGTGGTGACAGCGGACACCCTTGTTTTACTCTTCTTGACAATTCAAAACTATCTGATTAGCCGCTATTTACTATTTTACACCTGGGGTTGCTATACATTATTTTTACCCATTTTATAAGACTCACCGAAATTGAAAAAATCGAGGCATAGTTTATTGAAGGCCTTTTCAAAATTTGCTATAAATACCAGGCCTGAATTCTTAGATGTTTCATGTTGTTCTATTATTTCTAGTAGTTGTCGTATATTATCTCCAATGTATCGTCCATGTAGAAAACCTGTCTGATCAGGATGAACAATATCTGGTAAAAACCTTTTTAATTCTGAGTGCTATGCATTTCACTAGTATTTTTGCATCACAACATTGAAGTGTAAGAGGCCTCCAGTTTTTTAGATAGACTGGATCTTTATATTTGCCATCTGGGTCTTGTTTTAATAATAGTGAAATCAGACCTTCCTGCTGAGTACCTGACAGACTACCATTTATGTAGGAGTAGTTATAACAAGCTAATAATGGAGCTTTGAGTATATCAAAAAAGGCTTGATATACCTCTAACAGTATGCCATCAAGCGCTGGGGTTTTTCCAGACTGAGAGGATTTAATAGCCTCAAAAAGTTATTCCTCTGTAATTTGGCCTTCACACTGATCTTTTTGTACATTTGTTAATTTTAAATGTGTTGTACTATTTGGAAATAATTCCTTACAGTAATCGTCATTCAGAGGGTGAGGAGGAGACGGAAAAGAAAACAACTGCTTAAAATATTTAGCTTTTAAAATATAATTCTGAGAATCAACTACCTCAACTAGCCGGTGCCCCCGCACATTGACTCTGCACCGGTACCCCCCTGTATATATAGCATCCCTACTGTTATTTTATTTTACTTCTGCTCTTTTTTTTTCTCAACACTTTTTTTGTTGTTGTTTTATTTTTACATGTTAAAAATAAATGCACTATTGGTTAAGGGCTGTAAGTAAGCATTTCACTGTAATGTCTGCACCTGTTGTATTCGGCGCATGTGACCAATAAAATTTGATTTGATTTGATTTGATGTCTTTAGTAACGAGTTTCTGCAAATTATTTTTGGTAGCGTTCCTGTGTTGGAGATTCAGGAAGAATTTGGTGAATTTTTCAACATATTCCATCCAGTTTGCTTTATTTTTGTAATAGATTACATTATATAATTCTTGAATAAGTTCCTCCAGTTCTTTTTGTTTTTTCTCTAACTAATTTTGTATCTCTGTAGTACCATTTGTTTTGCTATCTACCTGTACTATTAGTTCATGTATTTCCCTTGTTAGTCTTGTCTAAAGAGACAAGACTCCTCTGTAGCTCAGCTGGTAGAGCACGGCGCTAGTAACGCCAGGGTAGTGGGTTCGATCCCCGGGACCACCCATACACAAAATTGCATGCACGCATGACTGTAAGTCGCTTTGGATAAAAGCGTCTGCTAAATGGCATTTTATTATTATTAGGCAGAACTTGCTTTCTTATTATTGATTAATATTGAATTGAATGACCTCTGAAGGTACATTTAAAGGTATCCCAAACAATAAGGGGATTTGCTGAACCTATATATGACTGGCTCGATTTGGTCTAATGTAGCAAAATTTGAAATTGTGTTTTTTTTACATTGGATAAAAGTAGAGACTCAGAGCTAGAAAATGGTATATCATACACTACAGTTGATGAACAATGGGAAAGTAATTCTGGTTTGAAAGTTGATAAACTTGTATCCTCACTTTTGAGAAAATGGCCTTTGAATGTTTTGGTACACCTACTGGAGACCTCTTCTTTGTATACACCAATTCAACATTGTTCACACCCTCTTAAGCTTTAGACCCACCCATCTCTTTAAGGGTTGATCCGAGCATTCTGTCCAACAACAGCAGTCAAGCACCCAAGCTAACTGGCTAAAAATGTGTTAAACAAATCAAAATCTATTTTATATTTGAGATTCTTCAAATAGCCACCCTTTGCCTTGATGCCAGCTTTGCACACTCTTGGCATTCTCTCAACCAGCTTCACCTAGAATGCTTTTCCAACAGTCTTGAAGGAGTTCCCACATATGCTGAGCACTTGTTGGCTGCTTTTCCTTCACTTTGCGTTCCAACTCATCCCAAACCATCTCAATTGGGTTGAGGTCGGGGGATTGTGGAAGCCAGGTCATCTGATGCAGCACTCCATCACTCTCCTTCTTGGTAAAATAGCCCTTACACAGCCTGGAGGTGTTTTGGGTCATTGTCCTGTTGAAAAACAAATGATAGTCCCACTAAGCCCAAACCAGACGGGATGGTGTATCACTGCAGAATGCTGTGGTAGCCATGCTGGTTAAGTTTGCCTTGAATTCTAAATAAATCACAGACAATGTCACCAGCAAAGCACCCCCACACCATAACACCTCCTCCTCCATGCTTTACGGTGGGAAATATACATGCAGAGATCATCCGTTCACCCACACCGCTTCTCACAAAGCCACGGCGGTTGGAACCAAAAATCTCCAATTGGGACTCCAGACCAAAGGACACATTTCCACCGGTCTAATGTCCATTGTAAGGGGTAGATCAGCTTTAATAATGCAGATAGATTGTAACTTCCATCAGTGTGATTGTCTGCATCACTTCCAATCCCCCATATGTTTTTTTTCTCTTGCAAATATATATATATATATACATACACATACGTATACACATACATACATATAAATAAATATACATACATACATACAGTTGAAGTCGGAAGTTTAAATCAACTTAGCTTGGAGTCATTAAAACTCGTTTTTCAACCACTCCACAAATTTCTTGTTAACAAACTATAGTTTTGGCAAGTCAGTTAGGACATCTAACCATTGTTTACAGACAGATTATTTCACTTATAATTCACTGTATCACAATTCCAGTGGGTCAGAAGTTTACATACACTAAATTGACTGTGCCTTTAAACAGCTTGGAAAATACCAGAAAATGATGTCATGGCTTTAGAAGCTTCTGATAGGCTAATTGACATCATTTGAGTCAATTGGATGTGTACCTGTGGATGTATTGCAAGGCCTACCTTCAAACTCAGTGCCTCTTTGCTTGACATCATGGGAAAATCAAAAGAAATCAGCCAAGACCTCAGAAAAAGAATTGTAGACCTCCACAAGTCTGGTTCATCCTTGGGAGCAACTTCCAAATGCCTGAAGGGACCACGTTCATCTGTACAAACAATAGTACGCAAGTATAAACACCATGGGACCACGCAGCCGTCATACCACTAAGGAAGGAGACGCGTTCTGTCTCCTAGAGATTAACGTACTTTGGTGCGAAAAGTGAAAATCAATCCCAGAACAACAGCAAAGGACCTTGTGAAGATGCTGGAGGAAACAGGTACAAAAGTATCTATATCCACAGTAAAATGAGTCCTATGTCGACATAACCTGAAAGGCCGCTCAGCAAGGAAGAAGCCACTGCTCCAAAACAAAAAAAAGCCAGACTACGATTTGTAGCTGTATATGGAGACAAAGATCGTACTTTTTGGAGAAATGTCCTCTGGTCTGATGAAACAAAAATAGAGTTGTTTGTCCATAATGACCATCGTTATGTTTGGAGGAAAAAGGGGGTGTTACGCCCTGGCTCTGGGGACGCTTGTATGTTGAGCCAGGGTGTGAGTTTTCTTTGTTTGTTCTAGTTTTGTATTTCTATGTTGGCCAGGGTGGCTCCCAATCGGAGACGGCTGTAGCTCGTTGTCTCTGATTGGGAGCCATACTTAGGTAGCCGTTTGGCATTGTTTTATGTGGGATCTTGTTCCAGTATAGGTTTGTGTTAGAACCGAGGACGTCACGTTATCGTTTGTTGTTTTTGTTCGTGTGTTCATTCTAATAAAAATAAGTATGTTCGCAAATAACGCTGCGCATTGGTCCTCTGTATCCGACGATCGTGACAGAAGATCCCACCAAAACTGGACCAAGCAGCGTGTCCAGGAGCCATCGCCAGGGGAATCTCTAGCGGATCTCCTTTGCCACCTCGACTGGGTCAAGCCGTGTGAGGAGGAGAGAGGCTGGACTTGGAAGCAGAAGGGCGAAATTCTGGCGAGAGCTATGGAGGCCTGGCCCACGGGGAGGAGAGACGCCCAGAAATTTTTTAGGGGGGGCTCATGCCGTGGACGACGGGGCAGCAGGAGGCCGCCAGGTTACGGGAGTCACTGGTCACCAGGGGGAAGGAGGATGTAGAGGCACGGCGAGAGGTACTGGGGTGTGTTGCCAGTCCGGTCCGGCCCGTTCCTGATCCCCGCGTAGGGCCAGTGGTGTGTGTTCCCAGTACGGTCCGGCTTGTTCCTGTCCCTCGCACCGAGCCTGTGGTGCGCGTCGCCATCCCGCTCCTGCCCGCTCCTGCTCCCCGCACCAAGTCAGTGGTGCGCTTCGTCAGCCCGGTCCGGCCCGTTCCTGCTCCCCGCACCAAGCCAGTGGTGCGCTTCATCAGCTCGGTCCGGCCCGTTCCTGCTCCCCACACCAAGCCAGTGGTGTGCGTCGTCAGTCCGGCACAGCCCGTGCCTGCTCCACGCCGGAGCTAGAGCAATCCGCTCCACCAGTGTTCAGTCCAACTCCGGCCAGCAGGGCCAGATCGGACCAGGGGTACTTTGGGGGGTTAGAGAGGGAGTGGGGATCATGCCCGGAGCCGGATCCGCCGCCAAGGCGGAGTGCCCACCCGGTCCCTCCCCTGTGGTGTTTGGTTGGCGCGGTCGGAGTCCGCGCCTTTGGGGGGGGTACTTGCAAGCCGAAGAACAACATCCCAACCGTGAAGCATGGGGGTGGCAGCATCATGCTGTGGGGGTGCTTTGTTGCAGGAGGGAATGGTGCACTTCACAAAATAGATGGCATCATGAGGAAGGAAAATGATGTGGATATATTGAAGCAACATCTCAAGACATCAGTCAGGAAGTTAAAGCTTGGTCGCAAATGGGTCTTCCAAATGGACAATGACCCCAAGCATACTTCCAAAGTTGTGGCAAAATGGCTAAGGACAACAAAGTCATGGTATTGGAGTGGCCATCACAAAGCCCTGACCTCAATCCTTTAGAAAATTTGTGGGCAGAACTGAAAAAGCGTGTGCGAGCAAGGAGGCCTACAAACCTGATTCAGTTACACCAGCTCTGTCAGCAGGAATGGGCCAAAATTCACCCAACTTATTGTGGGAAGCTTGTGGAAGGCTACCCGAAACGTTTGACCCAAGTTAAACAATTTAAAGGCAATGCTACCAAATACTAATTGAGTGTATGTAAACGTCTGACCCACTGGGAATGTGATGAAAGAAATAAAAGCTTAAATAAATCATTCTCTCTACTATTATTCTGACATTTCACATTCTTAAAATAAAGTGGTCATCCTAACTGACCAATGACAGGGAATTTTTACTAGGATTAAATGTCAGGAATTGTATAAAACTGAGTTTAAATGTATTTGGCTAAGGTGTATGTAAACTTCCGACTTTAACTGTATATATACAGTGAGGGAAAAAAGTATTTGATCCCCTGCTGATTTTGTACGTTTGCCCACTGACAAAGACATGATCAGTCTATAATTTTAATGGTAGGGTTATTTGAACAGTGAGAGACAGAATAACAACAAAGAAATCCAGAAAACGCATGTCAAAAATGTTATAAATTGATTTGCATTTTAATGAGGGAAATAAGTATTTGACCCCTCTGCAAAACATGACTTAGTACTTGGTGGCAAAACCCTTGTTGGCAATCACAGAGGTCAGACGTTTCTTGTAGTTGGCCACCAGGTTTGCACACATCTCAGGAGGGATTTTGTTCCACTCCTCTTTGCAGATCTTCTCCAAGTCATTAAGGTTTCAAGGCTGACGTTTGGCAACTCGAACCTTCAGCTCCCTCCACAGATTTTCTATGGGATTAAGGTCTGGAGACTGGCTAGGCCACTCCAGGACCTTAATGTGCTTCTTCTTGAGCCACTCCTTTGTTGCCTTGGCCGTGTGTTTTGGGTCATTGTCATGCTGGAATACCCATCCACGACCCATTTTCAATGCCCTGGCTGAGGGAAGGAGGTTCTCACCCAAGATTTGACGGTACATGGCCCCGTCCATCGTCCCTTTGATGCGGTGAAGATGTCCTGTCCCCTTAGCAGAAAAACACCCCCAAAGCATAATGTTTCCACTTCCATGTTTGACGGTGGGGATGGTGTTCTTGGGGTCATAGGCAGCATTCCTCCTCCTCCAAACACGGCGAGTTGAGTTGATGCCAAAGAGCTCGATTTTGGTCTCATCTGACCACAACACTTTCACCCAGTTCTCCTCTGAATCATTCAGATGTTCATTGGCAAACTTCAGACTGGCCTGTATATGTGCTTTCCTGAGCAGGGGGACCTTGCGGGAGCTGCAGGATTTCAGTCCTTCACGGCGTAGTGTGTTACCAATTGTTTTCTTGGAGACTATGGTCCCAGCTGCCTTGAGATCATTGACAAGATCCTCCAGTGTAGTTCTGGGCTGATTCCTCACCGTTCTCATGATCATTGCAACTCCACGAGGTGAGATCTTGCATGGAGCCCCAGGCAGAGGGAGATTGACAGTTATTTTGTGTTTCTTCCATTTGCGAATAATCGCACCAACTGTTGTCACCTTCTCACCAAGCTGCTTGGCGATGGTCTTGTAGCCCATTCCAGCCTTGTGTAGGTCTACAATCTTGTCCCTGACATCCTTGGAGACCTCTTTGGTCTTGGCCATGGTGGAGAGTTTGGCATCTGATTGATTGATTGCTTCTGTGGACAGGTGTCTTTTATACAGGTAACAAGCTGAGATTAGGAGCACTCCCTTTAAGAGTGTGCTCCTAATCTCAGCTCGTTACCTGTATAAAACACACCTGGGAGCCAGAAATCTTTCTGATTGAGAGGGGGTCAAATACTTATTTCCCTCATGAAAATGCAAATCAATTTATAACATTTATTACATGCTTTTTTTCCGGATTTTTTTGTTGCCATTCTGTTCAAATAAACCTACCATTAAAATTATAGACTGATCATTTCTTTGTCAGTGGGCAAACGTACAAAATCAGCAGGGGATCAAATACTTTTTTCCCTCACTGTACATATCCTTTAAAAAAATATATATCCCTTTATTATTTTCCAACCCCACCACCCCTTCACTAATTGGAGTAAACTAGTGAACAACAATGCTTAGGCCTCTACTTACATTCACATTTACATTTAAGTAATTTAGCAGACGCTCTTATCCAGAGCGACTTACAAATTGGTGCATTCAACTTCCAGCATATACATACTATATACATTTTTATGGACACAGTCAATTTTACAATAATTCTATTTTGTTTGTTTTTACTCCTGAATTTCCTCTACCCTCAACCTCTCCGATCATTTTCATGATGTCCATCCGGTTTGCTTCTATATGCCATATCTTTCTAACTGTGCTCTTTCACAAAATCTCTCAACCTATAACCTATATACCTATTATGGACACAGTATGCTTTACATTAGTTATCTTGTAGTTATTAGTTGTTGTTAGTTGTTATTAGTCCCATCCTTCAACTCAATTCAACACCACCCATCTATCTCTTAACACCATCCATATTGGATTTCTATTTGCCATATATATTTCAACTGTACTGTGATGTTTTGCAAAAGTTCTGAACCCTTCTATTCCATTGTTTCTACAGATTGTAAATTCAAAATAAACATTTTTGCTAATAGTATTATTATATTATTGATCGATTGACTATGACTTTTCAGATCACCCAGTAGTGCTTTCTGCAGGGTTAGCTCCAGGTAACTATTGCAATCCTTTAGCCATTCCTGGACCTGTGTCAAAAAACAAGCTACAAATGGACAGTACCAAAACAAATGACCTAATGATTCTGTCTCTTCGTAGCAAAATCTGCAGAGCTGGGAAGATTGTATCCCCCAAATAAATAACATTCTATTGGTAGCAAGAATTTTGTATAATAATTTAAATTGAAAAATTCTAAGTTTTGAATCCGGCGTTGTTTTGCGTATCAGTTCATAAACACTATGCCATGGAATCGGTACATCAAAAATCTCTTCCCAACTATTTTGCAATCTATATGGGACGGCTGTCAATCCTTTGGTCCTTAAATGAAACTGGTATACTTTTTTATTTATCACAATTTTCTTTAACCAATTATGTTCTTTAATGCAGGGCCGACAGACAAGTTCCTTACTTTTTCCCCCTTCCAGTAGGAAGAGTCTTAGTGGTTCCAAACTTCTTCCATTTAAGAATGATGGAGGCCACTGTGTTCTTGGGAACCTTCAATGCTGCAGAAATGTTTTAGTACCCTTTCCCGACACAATCCTGTCTTGGAGCGCTACGGACAATTCCTTTGACCTCATGGCTTGGTTTTTGCTCTGACATGCACTGTCAACTGTGAGACCTTATATAGACAGGTGTGTGCCTTTCCAAATCATGTCCAATCAATTGATTTTACCACAGGTGGACTCCAATCAAGTTGTAGAAACATCTCAAGGATGATCAATGGAAGCAGGATGCACTGGAGCTCAATTTCGAGTCTCATAGCAAAGGGTTTTAATACATTTGCAAACATTTGCCTTGTCATCATGGGGTATTGTGTGTAGATTAATGAGGGAAAAAATATATTTAATTTATTTTGTTTTAAGCCTTCCCGAAACCATAGCCCTTAAATTAACCACTCGGAATGAATGCTTAAACTGTTCACCTTTGAGTTGTTTCTGTTTTAACCCTGTAACCACACATAATTAACCCTGTAACCACGCGGAATTAATGTGTCAAAAATAGACGTTCATCCATAATATGTCAAATTTCAAAGGGAAACTATGAGATCTTGTTGCAGCAGCACTATCAGTCCCACTACAGTCTAAAGACAAATTCCACAACAAACAAGATCCATAATCAGGCCAGGGTAGGTAGGTAACAACACATCTGCCACGTTGATCGTCAACACGGGGGCCCCTCAGGGGTGTGTGCTCAGTCCGCTCCTCTTCACCCATGACTGCATGGCCAGGCAAAACTCCAACACCATCATTAAGTTTGCCGACGACACAACAGTGGTAGGCCTGATCACCAACAACGATGAGATAGCCTATAGGGAGGAGGTCAGAGACCTGGCCGTGTGGTGCCAGGTTAACAACCACTCCCTCAACGTGATCAAGACAAAGGAGATGATTGTGAACTACAGGGAAAAAAAGAGGACTGAGCACCCCCCCATTCTCATCGACGGGGCTGTAGTGGAACAGGTTGAGAGCATCAAGTTCCTTGGTGTCCACATCACCAACAAACTATCATGGTCCAAACACACCAAGACAGTCGTGAAGAGGGCACAACAAAGCCTATTCCCCCTCAGGAGACTGAAAAGATTTGGCATGGGTCCTCAGCTCCTCAAAATGTTATACAGCTGCACCATCAAGAGCATCCTGACTGGTTGCATCACCGCCTGGTATCGCAACTGCTCGGCCTCCGACCGCAAGGCACTACAGAGGGTAGTGCGTACGGCCCAGTACATCACTGGGGCCAAGCTTCCTGCCATCCAGGACCTCTATACCAGGCGGTGTCTGAGGAAGGCCCTAAAAATGGTCAAAGACTCCAGCCACCCTAGTCATAGACTGTTCTCTCTGCTACCGCACGGCAAGCGGTACCGGAGCACCAAGTCTAGGTCCAAAATGATTCTTAACAGCTTCTACCCCCAAGCCATAAGACTCCTGAACAGCTATCATGGCTACCCGGACTATTTGCATTGTTCTCCCCCCACCCCACCCCACTCCAACCCCCTCTTTTACGCTGCTGCTACTCTGTTGATTATTTATGTATAGTCACTTTAACTCTACCCATATGTCAATTATCTTGACTAACCGGTGCCCCCGCACATTGACTCTGTACCGGTACCCCCTGTATATAGCCTCACTACTGTTATTTTATTTTACTGCTGCTCTTTAATTATTTGCTATTTATCTATTTTTTACTTAACACTTTTTTTTTTTTTCTGCATTGTTGGTTAAGGGCTTGTAAGCATTTCACTGTAAGGTCTACACTGTTGTATTCGGCGCATGTGGCAAATAAAATTCCAGAGACCATCATTCCAAAAATTCCATTTTTTCCAGAGACCATCACACCCAGACCACTGCGCCCCCGCAGTTCACAATGCTGTAGCAAGCCGTGAGAATATTGATGATACCTGATGGTAATGGCGCATCATTTTTTATTATTATTCTGTTTTAAGCCTTACCCAAACCATAGCCCTAACCTTATCCATCATCAGGTCATGCCAGAGACCATCACACACACACACACACACACACTAAACACACACACACACAGAACAGTTAGTCCTAACTAGTTATATCCATGATAGGGTTCAGAGGTCAGAGCTCTTTTTCTGTGGTGGGCTGTGCACATGTTACTACTGTCTGCTCTTCTTCTATGGTGAGCTGGGACCACGTTTCTACTGTCAGGCTCTTCTTCTATAGTGGGCTGGGGCCATGTTGCTACTGTCTGCTCTTCTTCTATGGTGGGCTGGGGCCATGTTGCTGCTGTCTACTTATCTTCTATGGTGGGCTGGGGCTATGTTGCTGCTGTCTGCTCTTCTTCTATGGTGGGCTAGGGCCATGTTGCTACTGTCTGCTCTTCTTCTATGGTGGGCTGGGGCCATGTTGCTACTGTCTGGCTCATCTGGTAGACTGGGTGGACTAAAGGTATTCAGGCACACTTGGAGGGAAATAAGAGTAAGGCTGCCTCCCAAATGGCACCCTATTCCCCACATAGTGCACTTCTTTTGACCATAGCCTATTCTCCATGTAGTGCACTACTTTTGACCATAGCCTATTCTCCATGTAGTGCACTACTTTTGACAACCAGGGTCCATAGGGTTATGTAGGGAATAAGGTTCCATTTGGGGGAAAACCTCAAATATAACGTATTTATTTTACTATTTGTAACATAGTCATACGTAAGTATTGTTTTTTGTTGATTCTCTGTAATACTACTAGCCACCTAGCAATTTTATGAAGTTGGCTTTAGCTAGCCCAGATAGGTTCCCAATCTCCCAACCTCATAACTAGCTACCAAGAAGCCATTTCAGGCTATCAATCAAGTTATAGTAGCTAGCTTGTCTAACTATCTCAGCTGGCATGCCTGCTGGCAAGGTTGGTAGACTTTAGAAAAGGATGCAATAACTAAATGTACTGAATAAGACTCACATTCCTTTCAATCTTTTACCCATATTTTAGCAGAGAAGCATATTTAGTTTATTTTTAAAAATAACCACCAGTCAGGAGGTACAGACAGCTCAAGAGGTATGCTTAGATACGCAGAAAAATACACATTTTTTGTAATATAATTTAGCATAATGATTATGGCTCTATATTGCAGGAAAAAGCTGTTTAAGGTGTTTGACAACCCCGTACAGACCACCCACCAGCCATCCTCACGTACTTTGTGCCCCCTCAGATTTTTGGTCGGTGCCAGTGGCATACCGGAAGAGGGTCTTTATGTGGGCTGTGGTGTGTGTGTGTGTGTGTGTGTGTGTGTGTGTGTGTGTTTGGAAGGAGTCGGGGAGTTTAGATACTCAGAGACAGGAAGAGAAGGACATTCAAATTGAAAGAATCCAGTCAATTACTTTGCTCTCATTTTTGACTTTACACAAGTTCAAGTTTCTTTATTAGCATTTCTAAACTACATCTCAAACATCAGGGTCTTGTTTAATAGGGCACTCAGCGGAAAACTGAAAATAAAAATAAGGTAGTCTCGCCCTGTTTCAGTTTGTTTGGTCCCTAATGAGCATGACCACTGTGAGATGAATCTGAGACTGATTACTTTTATAGGTTAAAAGTCAGGGGTCGAGGGGTTAAAAGGTTGTGAAGCGTGTGTGCGTGTGCGTGTGTGTGTGTGTGTGTGCAAGGTTGGGGAGTTACATGTCATCTGATTACAAAAAACTGTAACTGTAATAAGTTACGTTACCAGCAAAGATATTGTCTCACCTAGCTATCTTCATTTACTGCAGTGGGCTAAATCAGGGTCACACAGTGTTTCTTTGTAGTCTTAAACAAATCTACTTTGAAACAAAAGTATACACCTCACACACAAGGTTATGGGCTTAAAACACCTTTACCATGTCAGATATAGAGTTGAAATGTATTCAATTTTGAGTTTGCATCCCAATATTACACTTTATATACATCACAAAAGACTGAAATATAACAAAACCGTTTGGCATCGAAACACCGGATTTTTGTTAGTTAAAAAACAACAATGTTTATTAATTATGAAATGACAAATATGACAAATATGAATAACATTTCACCCATGAGGCCACTAGAGGGCGATTTGGTCATTTGACTGCAGGAAAGGGCTACAGGGATACTTCGGGATTTTGTCAATGAAGCCCTTTATCTACTTCACCACAGTCAGATGAACTCATGGAAACCATTTTTATGTATCTACATCCAGTATGAAGGAAGTTAGAGTTAGCATGCTAGCAGTTGCCATAGACTTCCAGTCATTGCGTTAACGCTAGTTAGCAATTGCTCTAACGCTAGTTAGTAACTTATTTCGAACTGCACGCAGAGACATAAAAATGGTATCCACGAGTTCATCTGACTGGGGAAGTAGATAAAAGGCTTCATTGCCAAAATCCTGAAGTATCCCTTTAAGATGAATGCACTAACTAAGTCACTCTGGGTAAGAGCATCTGCTAAATGACTAAAATGTACATGTCAAATGTAAATTAAGTTACTGATTACAATTTTGGACAGGTAACTAGTAACTGTAACAGATTACATTTAGAAAGTCACCTACCCAACCCGGTGTGTGTGTGTGTGTGTGTGTGTGTCTAATGGAGGAGGTTGGGGGTAATGACCAGATTCACAAAGACAAATTCCAGATGCCGAGGAATTTCTCATTATCAGAGCACTGTGCCCCAGGCGTCCTTGTGTGTTTTCGTCTGTGCATCTCTCTTCTGGTTGTGTGTAACAGTCTTGCTTCCGTCCCTCTCCTTGCCCCAACCTGGGTTCGAACTAGGGACCCTCTGAACACATCAATAACTTGCCTCCCACGAAGCATCATTACCTATCGCTCACAAAAGCCGCAGCCCTTGCAGAGCAAGGGAAACAATTACTTAATGGTCTCAGAGCGAGTGACGTCACCCATTGAAACGCTACTAGTGTGCACCGCTAATTAGATAGCCATTTCACACCGGTTACACTCACCCCCCTTTGACCTCCTCCTTCTCCGCAGCAACCCCAGCAGCTGGGCAGAGCCCAACTGAATGATCCGGGTCAACGGCATCAATGTAACAGTATTGCTTCCATCCCACTCCTTGCCCCAACCTGGGCTCAAACCAGGGACCCTCTGAATACATTGACAACAGTCACCCATGAAGCATCGTTACCTATCGCTCCGAAGAGCAAGGGAAACAACTTCTTCAAGGTCTCAGAGCGAGTGACGTCACCGATTGATACGCTACTAGCACACACAGCTAACTAGCTAGCCATTTCACACTGGTTACTTGTAGGGCCGAATTTGGAGGGCCGAATCACTTGGAGGGCCGAATTTGGCCCGTGGGTGATTTTATTTAGCCTTCTATGGTTTCGGAGCAAAAATATATATATTTTACTAAAAACACCAGCAAATCAGCTCCAAGTGATTTTAATTTTGGAAATCTGTTCCAAAGTATTCCCACGTATAATAGAGAGATACCGTATATATGTGATCGTATACAAATGTAAGCAAGGTTTGAAATTATTATCTTGCGGTCTATTTGTGGTTTTCAAATTATTTGTAATTATGTTCCGGCCCACTGACCATCCGCTCAAGAAAAAATCAGCCTGCGGCTGAATCTAGTTGATGATCTCTGCTCTGGTGTGTGTTAAAAAACTCTGACACAGCAGATAGAGGTGAAAGGTCATGAGAACTCTCAGTCTCATGTCTCTCCATGGTTGCACCCCAAATGGCACCCTATTCCCTATATAGTGCATTACTTTTGATGGGCCCTGGTCAAAAGTAGTGCACTATATATGGAATAGGGTGCCATTTGGGACGCAACCAAGTCTCTTCCTTTCCAGAGTCATATAAAAAACACAGCCAGAAAGATACATCTGTAGGACATAGAGCCTCCACACATGTTACTTTAAAGGGGCCTGAGTAGGGTTGCAAAATTCCTGTAATTTCCCCCAAATTCTCAGGTTTTCCTGAAATTCTGGTTGAAGGATTCCAAATGTCCTGCTTATTCCCTCCTGAATCCAACCGACTTTTGCAACCCTAGACATCACAGTGGTTTGATGTAGGATGAAGTTTCCCCTAAGAACTGGTCTGTGGTCAGTTTTAGCTATTGCCTTCCTGATGGTTTAAGTTAGGGTTGGGGTAGGGTAAACTGATCCTGTGGTTAGGGACTGTTCAGGGGAACCAGGCTGGTATAGATTAGTACAGACCAGGATGTCAAGGACTGTGGTTGAGTGCGTTTTTAGCAATTACATTTAATTAAGCATGGCCCGTCCATGTTTTAAATGTTTAATTGAGAAAATACATAGGTTACATCTCAAATGGCACCCTACAGCCCCTGGTCAAAGGTAGTGCACTAGACTATAAAGGGAATAGACAATAGATATCTGCATCTGTGATGCCGACATCATTTTTCTTTGCCTCTGGGTACAGTACATTTTCAGATGACATTCTTTAAATACAAATGTATCAAAAGCAAGGAGAGTTGTCTACTGCATGATAGCTCAGTACGAATAGCGATCTCAGAGTAGCCTACGATTGGTCCGTTATACCTGTCAGTCATAGTCTGTTTTTCAGTCTCCTCAGTCACCCTTGGTTGAATCGGCAGACAGGCTTGTGACATCACATCCCACGAAGCCCACTCCTTTGTTGGAAGCGTTTGGCCTTGCTGTCTCTGTGCCATTCCTTCCACAAGTGGAATATAGATTTCCTTATCTCAATGTTCTATTCCAATAGGAGGAAATAGAATATAGAACCGTTTATCACTTCTCACTGTTCCATTGAAACTGTTACATTCATTCTCATACAATGACATCACAAGAGAGTCAACTGGGCTAAATCCATAATTCCAATTCTGGAACCAGAACTAGAACCATCAGAACCATCTCCTTTTCCATTATCATCACAGCGTGGTAGTGGAAGACTTCCCCTTGGATGAGAGCACCTGTCGGAACCGCCTTTTTAGCTCTTGCATGTTGGGGGACTTAGGCCGGGCTAGGTGCAGCCCCCCTCTCCTCTTCTCCCCGTTCCCCCCGCCCAGCGCCCGGCTCACCTCGCCACAGAGGTGGAGAAAGGCGGCGTGGACCCCCTCGTGGTTCTCCCGGGCAGAGACTTCGTAATACGCACCACCCAGAGAGGCTGCCAAAGACTCACCCTCGTCGGCTGGCACCTGGCGGGCACGGAGGAGGTCGCTCTTGTTGCCCACCTGGTAGGAGATGACAGATGGATTAGACCAATGTTAAGGCGATGTCCAGAAATACTTCTTGATAAAATAAAGGTAATCTAACCATCAGTATGACGAGGACATATACCGTGAGAGTTAAATATAACATATAATTTAATGTATCTCTATGGTCAAGGATGTAATAGATGGGTAATAGATACAGTTTAGTTAAATAATTATAATAACATCCAGCTCCCGTTACAAATAGATGTAATATAACAGTCAAACCCACCAGTATGACAGGTATATTCCCTGCAGGGTGGATGCGTCTGACGTGCTGGTAGAGAGGCTGGATGGTTCTATAGCTGCTGTGGTCGGTGATGGAGAAGACCAGGACGTATCCATCCGCCCAGTAGATAGACCTGTTGATCTGCTCCTGACAATATAGTCCCTCTGCATTGTCCTGGATGGAGGGGGGGGGGGTTAGAGGAGAGAAAGAGAGGGAAGAGAGAGGGAAACTCAATGGTATGTAGCTAGTGATGTGTTCATCTGAACTCCTACAGTAGTCTGCACGGTTATTATTATGAGATTATGGAGCAGACAGACAGCCAGCCAGCCAGCCAGCCAGCCAGCCAGCCAGCCAGCCAGACAGCACACACTCTTTATCTCAAGCATATAGTTTGTTTACAAGACCAGGCCTTTGAACGGGTGGTTGAAGTGAGTTTGATAAATGAATGGGAGCCACCCCTAGGCCTGGCACTGAATTATCAAAAACCACTACAGAGGGAGAAAAATAATTGGGATATGCCCTGATACTGGATGTAGACCTGTTCTACTGTAACATCATACCTTCTTACTGGTAATGATGAACAGTAAATAAGGAGATGTTTCCACTTGGTATATCCAGACCGGGGTCAAATACATAAGCTACTGTATGTCAAATACTTTTTGCGATGAAACCAATACAACGGAATAGTCCCACAAGTGCAAACGGAGATACTGTCTGTGTTGGCACAACTCAAATACTTTCAAGTTTTTATTTACGGTCACTTTTATTTTATTTAACCAGAAAGTCCCATGGAGGTCAGAAAACCTATTTCCCAAGGGAGACTTGGCAAGTACTTTAAAGTACTTGACATTTGAAAGTATTTCACCTGTATTTGACACAGGTCTGGTTACATATACCCTTAGACTGTAGTGAGGACTAGGAGTTACCTGTAGCGAGACACAGGGGCCGTGTTCCAAATAGCACCACACTCCCTAATGCCTGAGACTCCAGTCACCCAAGCAACGGATTGTTCACTCTGTTACCATCTATCAAGCGGTATCGGAGCATCGGGTCTCGGATCAACAGGCTCCGAGACAGCTACTACCACCAGGCCATCAGACTGCTGAACAGCTGACCCTAGCTGTCTCCCTGCACAGACCTGCACCGTAGTGACTATTTGCACCTAAGAGACTATCTGCACCTTAGAGATTATTTGTACTGACTACCCACACATCCAACCCTTACACACACACACACACACACACACACACACAAACACCCATAAACACACACCCAAGCACCCACACGTACTCAGAACTCACACACAGACACACACACAGTCAACGCTGCTGTTCTATTATATACTATTTATTCCAATGTGGGAACAAGTCACTACCCACTTTATATTTGTAAATACAGTGTAATACAGTCCATTATTACTATGCTACCTCTCTTATTTGATATTTTTGACTTGACTCTTTTTATTGCTATTAATGTTATTGACTGATGTACTGCATTGTTGAGGGAGCTAGCACATAAGCATTTCACTGCACCTTTTATACCTGCTGTAAACTGTGTATGTGATGTGACTAATACAATGTAATTTGATTTTAAATGTAGTGTACTATATAGGGAATAGGGTGCTATGTGGGACACAGCCCTTGTGTAGAGAGAGAGAGACCTACCTGTAGAGAGACGCAGGGTGTGTCCTGAACCTGTAGTGAGACCTGTTCTCCATCTAGATTGATCTTTCTGGAGTACAAGGCCCCTGCGGACAGAGATAAGCAAAACATTACTGACTAAACACGATGGATTGATATGCAACAAATGAATGATGATGCAAAATGTATTAATTGCCTGTATTATTGGGGTGTGTGTTTACAGTATAAGTTAATAAAGAGAGTCGCCCACTCTATATCATTTATTGGGTAAACCACTAACGTTTCGGCATCCCAGGGCCTTCTTCACAGTGTAGTGCCCTATATAGTGCACTACACTGTGATACCGAAACGTTGGTGGTTTATCCAATAAATTACTGGGAGCTTATAGAGTGTGCGACTCTATTTATTTTTATAGCCTACATTTAAGTTGCCGTTAGTCAGCATCTCTACTAACTTTTTTGGGTGTGTGCCAGCTGATGCTTTTCACTGTGTGTTTATAAGTGAAATTGTTTCTAAATGTATAGTAAACTAGTATGGGGTTCTTAAAAGATTATTACAATGTGAAATGACAAGTTCAAGTTCAAGTTTTAATGTCAGATGCACAAGTACGGTGAAATGCTTAACTTGCAAGCTCTACCCAACAGTGCAGTAATCAATATCAAAATAGTATAACTATATATAACAAAGAAAAACACAAAAATAAGATACATACAGGGTCAGTGCCAATACCAAATGTACAATGTTATGCATATTATGCAAGGATACTGGAGTAATTTGAGGTAGATATGTACATGTAGGCGGGGGATTAGGAGAAAGTGACTGGTAGCAGGATAAATAAGGATAATAGCAAACAGTATGGCAGCAGCATAAGTCGTGGGTGGGTGAGTGCATGGTGGTGTGTGTATATTATATGACTGTGACTGTTAGAATGATAAAATCATACCGGTGTTTGCCTCATAGTCCCCGATGAACCTCTTGGTCAGAAACCTGACTATCAACGCTGTGAATGAAACAACGAGAAGAATAGTCTCCAATGAGAAACACCTTGAGAATAATAATGTAGTTGACTACATATTTTCATAGTTGCCATTGAAGAATACTGTAGTCCTATTTGGCATAGGCCAACAACATCCTAAACATGGCGGCAGGTAGCCTAGCGCAAAGCTAGGTCAAAAATATCGATGTACCCTTGAGCAAGGCACTTGACCCTAATTACTCCTGTTAGTTTCTCTGGATAAGAGTGTCTGCTAAATGGAAAAATTGAAATATAACACCTTGACAAGAATACTAGAAGGTCACATATCTGTTATAGTTGCAAGAAGAGAATACTGCAGGCTACATACTGTATCGTTTTCACAGTTGACATAGACTGCTCCTTAGCTGGCACAGGTCAGGTTCCCATCAGCAGTCTACATGCAAAATATCACCCTATTCCCTACGTACTGCACTACTTTTGCCTATACCCCTATGGGTCCTGGTCAAAAGTAGTGCACTATATAAGGAATAGGGTGCCATTTGGGACATGTGCCAGCCTGTCTATCTATCTTGGTCTGGTCTGTGAATGTACACGTCGCCCCCTGGCGAGATTGTTTACCTCTCACTGTTCAACTGGCACACCAGTGTGTAGCCTATCCCAGAGACACAATAACATATTTAAGTGATAGGTGGAAATATTAGTACGTTTTTCCAAAATCGACATATGTTTTATAGGCTATACAGGCTACATGTATGGCCAATCCGTTTGTGCCAAACTGATGCAAATACATTATTCCCATTCTAGCCTTAGTTTTCCATTAGGACCCAATTAATACGCCTCGATAGATTCTGAAATTAAAAACCTCCGGACTTTCACTTCAACCGTGCGATTCAGCTTACTTTTGGGCACTTCTCCTAAAGCTTGATCTCCTACCTGTTTTCCCCACGTTGCTCGCTCCCAAAACCACGATCTTAACGTTTTTGTTGGGCACGCAGTCTAGAACGGGATACTCCGGTATTGGAACTAGCAGAAAGTTGCTAGAACCACTATTCATTGTTGTCGTTGGATCGACAGGAAGACGCATTTAGGAGTCCTTATCGGTCCAGTCTGGGAATGCCGTGCCTCTCTCTTCGTCCTCGTCACCCCACTGCTAAAGCAATCCTGAGCCTCAGGAGCTGAGGCTTAGTGTGTCGCCCATGATGATAACTGAAATTATAATCGTCCACTTTGGCTGCTACTCGAAACAATCCAAACTACCACTTGCATTGAGTGCGCAACAAGAACTGTTATCTGACCGCAGGTTTTATAATTGGCCCGGTTATTTCACATAGGCTAAGTATACCGAGACAGAGCACCAAATAGTCCACATAAGCCAAGAAGAGGTTAGAATAGCCTAGACAAGTCTATCCCGCCAGTTCCAGAGCCCGCAGCAGTGGTTAGTCAAGTGAGAGAAGAGAGACAGAGCAGCCGGAGCGGGTTGAGAGAGAATAATGAGTAGGCTAGAGTTGCTGAAGAGGCACAACCCCAAACCGCAAGACACTTTTTTGTCTCATAAATGGCACCCTATTCCGTAGCCTATATAGTGCACTACTGTTGACCAGAGCCGTATTGTACCCTGGACCAAAGTAGTGCACTATATAGGGAATAGGGTGCCATTTGCCCTGGACGAAGTAGTGCACTATATAGGGAATAGGGTGCCATTTGGGACTCTCGCACAGACCCAACTCAAGGTGTCATAAAAAAATACACCTCACTCCCCAACGTACAAAATATTTTCACATCATTCTCCTACTGTAAAATAAATGTAACACCCTTCCCCCTCATAGAATTAACTCAAAATAATGTTTACGCCCACAAATAACAATAACTGTAGCGACCATGTGTTTATAAACGTGTATATCGACTTTGACACTTCAGCATGCTTTTGAGGCACAGTTGATACCACGCTGGGCTTCGGGACAGAAGGTTGAGGGTTAGCTGACCGCCGATCACCACAGACAAGCTCACTCTCCCTGAATGTTTCAATACCTCACGATCAGAGCCTGTTGCAGACAGTGATCAACTAGGAGGGAATCAGATTATCAACATATTGATGCCATATTTATAATTATATAAAAAGATATGCAACACATTTTCCACCATCAAGTTTCTGTGCCAATGCACCACACAACCGATAAAAAAAACATTTTTTTGCTGTAGTTTTAAAACAGCATATCACTTGAATATTGTTGCTTTAAATCAGTGCGCACATGAGCATTCTGTCATAGTCTTTCTCTCTCTCTCCATCAATTCCATCCAAATTGCATCCAAAACAGATAATACTGTTCAAAACTAATAGATAGATAGATAGATAGATACAGTGGGGGAAAAAAGTATTTAGTCAGCCACCAATTGTGCAAGTTCTCCCACTTAAAAAGATGAGAGAGGCCTGTAATTTCCATCATAGGTACACGTCAACTATGACAGACAAAATGAGGAAAAAAAATCCAGAAAACCACATTGTAGGAATTTTTATGAATTTATTTGCAAATTATGGTGGAAAATAAGTATTTGGTCAATAACAAAAGTTTCTCAATACTTTGTTATATACCCTTTGTTGGCAATGACACAGGTCAAACGTTTTCTGTAAGTCTTCACAAGGTTTTCACACACTGTTGCTGGTATTTTGGCCCATTCCTCCATGCAGATCTCCTCTAGAGCAGTGATGTTTTGGGGCTGTCGCTGGGCAACACAGACTTTCAACTCCCTCCAAAGATTTTCTATGGAGTTGAGATCTGGAGACTGGCTAGGCCACTCCAGGACCTTGAAATGCTTATTACGAAGCCACTTCTTCGTTGCCCGGGCGGTGTGTTTGGGATCATTGTCATGCTGAAAGACCCAGCCACGTTTCATCTTCAATGCCCTTGCTGATGGAAGGAGGTTTTCACTCAAAATCTCACGATACATGGCCCCATTCATTCTTTCCTTTACACGGATCAGTCGTCCTGGTCCCTTTGCAGAAAAACAGCCCCAAAGCATGATGTTTCCACCCCCATGCTTCACAGTAGGTATGGTGTTCTTTGGATGCAACTCAACATTCTTTGTCCTCCAAACACGACGAGTTGAGTTTTTTTTTCTATTTTGGTTTCATCTGACCATATGACATTCTCCCAATCCTCTTCTGGATCATCCAAATGCACTCTAGCAAACTTCAGACGGGCCTGGACATGTACTGGCTTAAGCAGGGGGACACGTCTGGCACTGCAGGATTTGAGTCCCTGGCGGCGTAGTGTGTTACTGATGGTAGGCTTTGTTACTTTGGTCCCAGCTCTCTGCAGGTCATTCACTAGGTCCCCCCGTGTGGTTCTGGGAGTTTTGCTCACCGTTCTTGTGATCATTTTGACCCAACGGGGTGAGATCTTGCGTGGAGCCCCAGATCGAGGGAGATTATCAGTGGTCTTGTATGTCTTCCATTTCCTAATAATTGCTCCCACAGTTGATTTATTCAAACCAAGCTGCTTACCTATTGCAGATTCAGTCTTCCCCAGCCTGGTGCAGGTCTACAATTTTGTTTCTGGTGTCCTTTGACAGCTCTTTGGTCTTGGCCATAGTGGAGTTTGGAGTGTGACTGTTTGAGGTTGTGGACAGGTGTCTTTTATACTGATAAAAAGTTCAAACAGGTGCCATTAATACAGGTAACGAGTGGAGGACAGAGGAGCCTCTTAAAGAAGAAGTTACAGGTCTGTGAGAGCCAGAAATCTTGCTTGTTTGTAGGTGACCAAATACTTATTTTCCACCATAATTTGCAAATAAATTCATAAAGAATCCTACAATGTGATTTTCTGGATTTCTTTTTCTCCATTTGTCTGTCATAGTTGACGTGTACCTATGATGAAAATTACAGGCCTCTCTCATCTTTTTAAGTGGGAGAACTTGCACAATTGGTGGCTGACTAAATACTTTTTTTCCCCACTGTAGATAGATAGATAGATAGATAGATAGATAGATAGATAGATAGATAGATAGATAGATAGATAGATAGATAGATAGATAGATAGATAGATAGATAGGTAGGTAGGTAGGTAGGTAGGTAGGTAGGTAGGTAGGTAGGTAGGTAGGTAGGTAGGTAGGTAGGTAGGTAGGTAGGTAGATACAGTGCCTTGCAAAAGTATTCATCCCCCTTGGCGTTTTTCCTATTTTGTTGCATTAAACCCTGTAATTTAAATTGATTTTTATTTGGATTTCATGTAATGGACATACACAAAATAGTCCAAATTGGTGAAGTGAAATTTAAAAAATAACTTGTTTCAAAAATTGCCAAGGGGGTGAATACTTTCAACCTGGAATTCAAATGGATTTTGGGGGGGTTTGTATCATTTGATTTACACAACATGCCTACCACTTTTAAGATGCAAAATATTTTTTATTGTGAAACAAACAAGAAATGAGACATAAAAACCCTCCCCCATTATCAAAACCTCATACGCTTTATTAATCTTCTAACGGGATGATGACGTGGACCCCCCCAAAGTCAATACTTTGTAGAGCCACCATTTGCAGCAATTACAGCTACAAGTCTCTTGGGGTATGTCTCCACAAGCTTGGCACATCTAGCCACTGGGATTTTTGCCTATTCTTCAAGGCAAAACTGCTCCAGCTCCTTCAAGTTGGATGAGTTCCGCTGGTGTACAGCAATCTTTAAGTCATACCACAGATTCTCAATTGGATTGAGGTCTGGGCTTTGACTAGGCCATTCCAAGACATTTAAATGTTTCCCCTTAAACCACTTGAGTGTTGCTTTTATTTAATTTTTTAATTGGGTCGAGTATGGTCCTGCTGGAAGGTGAACCTCCGTCCCAGTCTCAAATCTCTGGAAGACTGAAACAGGTTTCCCTCAAGAATTTCCCTGTATTTAGCGCCATCCATCATTCCTTCAATTCTGACCAGTTTCACAGTCTCTGCCGATGAAAAACATCCCCACAGCATGGTGCTGCCACCACCATGCTTCACTGTGGGGATGGTGTTCTCGGGGTGATGAGAGGTGTTGGGTTTGCGCCAGACATAGCGTTTTCCTTGATGGCCAAAAAGCTCAATTTTAGTCTCATCTGACCAGAGTACCTTCTTCCATATTTAATATGCCATTTAGCAGACGCTTTTATCCAAAGCGACTTACAGTCATGCGTGCATAAATTTTTGTGTATGGGTGGTCCCGGGGATCGAACCCACTACCTTGGCGTTACAAGCGCCGTGCTCTACCAGCTGAGCTACAGAGGACCATATGTGTGTGGAGTCTCCCACATGCCTGTTGACGAACACCAAACGTGTTTGCTTATTTTTTTCTTTAAGCAATGGCTTTTTTCTGGCCACCCTTCCGTAAAGCCCAGCTCTGTGGAGTGTACGGCTTAAAGTGGTCCTATGGACAGATACTCCAATCTCCGCTGTGGAGCTTTGCAGCTCCTTCAGGGTTATCTTTGGTCTCTTTGTTACCTCTCTGATTAATGCCCTCCTTGCCTGGTCTGCGAGTTTTGGAGGGCGGCCCTCTCTTGGCAGGTTTGTTGTGGTGTCATATTCTTTCCATTTTTTAATAATGGATTTAATTGTGCTCTGTGAGATGTTCAAAGTTTAGAATATTTTTTAATAATCCAACCCTGATCTGTACTTCTCCACAACTTTGTCCCTGACCTGTTTGGAGAGCTCCTTGGTCTTCATGGTGCCGCTTGCTTGGTGGTGCCCCTTGCTTAGTGGTGTTGCAGACTCTGGGGCATTTCAGAACAGGTGTATATATACTGAGATCATGTGACAGATCATGTGACACTTAGATTGCACACAGGTGGACTTTATTTAACTAATTTCTTCTGAAGGTAATTGGTTGCACCATATCTTATTTAGGGGCTTCATAGCAAATGGGGTGAATACATACAGTGATGGAAAAAAGTATTTGATCCCCTGCTGATTTTGTACGTTTGCCCACTGACAAAGAAATTATCAATCTATAATTTTAATGGTAGGTTTATTTGAACAGTGAGAGACAGAATAACAACAAAAAAATTCAGAAAAACACATGTCAAAAATGTTATAAATTGATTTTCATTTTAATGAGGGAAATAAGTATTTGACCCCCTCTCAATCAGAAAGATTTCTGGCTCCCAGATGTCTTCTATACAGGTAACGAGCTGAGATTAGGAGCACACTCTTAAAGGGAGTGCTCCTAATCTCAGTTTGTTACCTATATAAAAGACACCTGTCCACAGAAGTAATCAATCAATCAGATTCCAAACTCTCCACCATGGCCAAGACCAAAGAGCTCTCCAAGGATGTCAGGGACAAGATTGTAGACCTACACAAGGCTGGAATGGGCTACAAGACCATCACCAAGCAGCTTGGTGAGAAGGTGACTACAGTTGGTGCGATTATTCGCAAATGGAAGAAACACAAAAGAACTGTCAATCTCCCTCGGCCTGGGGCTCCATGCAAGATCTCACCTCGTGGAGTTGCAATGATCATGAGAACGGTGAGGAATCAGCCCAGAACTACACGGGAGGATCTTGTCAATGATCTCAAGGCAGCTGGGACCATAGTCACCAAGAAAACAATTGGTAACACACTACGCCGTGAAGGACTGAAATCCTGCAGCGCCCGCAAGGTCCCCCTGCTCAGTAAAGCACATATACAGGCCCGTCTGAAGTTTGCCAATGAACATCTGAATGATTCAGAGGAGAACTGGGTGAAAGTGGTCAGATGAGACCAAAATCGAGCTCTTTGGCATCAACTCAACTCGCCGTGTTTGGAGGAGGAGGAATGCTGCCTATGACCCCAAGAACACCATCCCCACCGTCACACATAGTATAGTAGAAACATTATGCTTTGGGGGTGTTTTTCTGCTAAGGGGACAGGACAACTTCACCGCATCAAAGGGACGATGGACGGGGCCATGTACCATCAAATCATGGGTGAGAACCTCCTTCCCTCAGCCAGGGCATTGAAAATGGGTCGTGGATGGGTATTCCAGCATGACAATGACCCAAAACACACGGTCAAGGCAACAAAGGAGTGGCTCAAGAAGAAGCACATTAAGGTCCTGGAGTGGCCTAGCCAGTCTCCAGACCTTAATCCCATAGAAAATCTGTGGAGGAAGCTGAAGGTTCGAGTTGCCAAACGTCAGGCTCGAAACCTTAATGACTTGGAGAAGATCTGCAAAGAGGAGTGGGACAAAATCCCTCCTGAGATGTGTGCAAACCTGGTGGCCAACTACAAGAAACGTCTGACCTCTGTGATTGCCAACAAGGGTTTTGCTACCAAGTACTAAGTCATGTTTTGCAGAGGGGTCAAATACTTACAGTGGGGAAAAAAAGTATTTAGTCAGCCACCAATTGTGCAAGTTCTCCCACTTAAAAAGATGAGAGAGGCCTGTAATTTTCATCATAGGTACACGTCAACTATGACAGACAAATTGAGAGAAAAAAAATCCAGAAAATCACATTGTATGATTTTTTATGAATTTATTTGCAAATTATGGTGGAAAATAAGTATTTGGTCACCTACAAACAAGCAAGATTTCTGGCTCTCACAGATCTGTAACTTCTTCTTTAAGAGGCTCCTCTGTCCTCCACTCGTTACCTGTATTAATGGCACCTGTTTGAACTTGTTATCAGTATAAAAGACACCTGTCCACAACCCCAAACAGTCACACTCCAAACTCCACTATGGCCAAGACCAAAGAGCTGTCAAAGGACACCAGAAACAAAATTGTAGACCTGCACCAGGCTGGGAAGACTGAATCTGCAATAGGTAAGCAGCTTGGTTTGAAGAAATCAACTGTGGGAGCAATTATTAGGAAATGGAATACATACAAGACCACTGATAATCTCCCTCGATCTGGGGCTCCTCGCAAGATCTCACCCCGTGGGGTCAAAATGATCACAAGAACGGTGAGGAAAAATCCCAGAACCACACGGGGGAACCTAGTGAATGACCTGCAGAGAGCTGGGACCAAAGTAACAAAGCCTACCATCAGTAACACACTACGCCGCCAGGGACTCAAATCCTGCAGTGCCAGACGTGTCCCCCTGCTTAAGCCAGTACATGTCCAGGCCCGTCTGAAGTTTGCTAGAGTGTATTTGGATGATCCAGAAGAGGATTGGGAGAATGTCATATGGTCAGATGAAACCAAAATAGAACTTTTTGGTAAAAACTCAACTCGTCGTGTTTGGAGGACAAAGAATGCTGAGTTGCATCCAAAGAACACCATACCTACTGTGAAGCATGGGCGTGGAAACATCATGCTTTGTGGCTGTTTTTCTGCAAAGGGACCAGGACGACTGATCCGTGTAAAGGAAAGAATGAATGGGGCCATGTATCGTGAGATTTTGAGTGAAAACCTCCTTCCATCAGCAAGGGCATTGAAGATGAAACGTGGCTGGGTCTTTCAGCATGACAATGATCCCAAACACACCGCCCGGGCAACGAAGGAGTGGCTTCGTAAGAAGCATTTCAAGGTCCTGGAGTGGCCTAGACAGTCTCCAGATCTCAACCCCATAGAAAATCTTTGGAGGGAGTTGAAAGTCCGTGTTGCCCAGCGACAGCCCCAAACATCACTGCTCTAGAGGAGATCTGCATGGAGGAATGGGCCAAAATACCAGCAACAGTGTGTGAAAACCTTGTGAAGACTTACAGAAAATGTTTGACCTGTGTCATTGCCAACAAAGGGTATATAACAAAGTATTGAGAAACTTTTGTTATTGACCAAATACTTATTTTCCACCATAATTTGCAAATAAATTCATTAAAAATCCTACAATGTGATTTTCTGGATTTTTTTTCCTCATTTTGTCTGTCATAGTTGACGTGTACCTATGATGAAAATTACAGGCCTCTCTCATCTTTTTAAGTGGGAGAACTTGCACAATTGGTGGCTGACTAAATACTTTTTTCCCCCACTGTATTTCTCTCATTAAAATGCAAATCAATTTATAACATTTTTGACATGCGTTTTTCTGGATTTTTGTTGTTGTTATTCTATCTCTCACTGTTCAAATAAACCTACCATTAAAATTATAGACTGATCATGTCTTTGTCAGTGGGCAAACGTACAAAATCAGCAGGGGATCAAATATTTTTTTCCCTCACTGTATGCACGCACCACTTTTCCGTTATTTATTTTTTTGAATTTGTTTTGCCAAGAATTTTGTAAGGAACTGTATCTCTTAACACCATCCATATTGGATTTCTACTTGCCATATATTTCTCAACTGTACTGTGATGTTTCACAAAAGTTCTGAACCCTTCTATTCTTTTTGTTTCTACAGATTGTAAATTGAAAATAAACATTTTTGCTAAAAGTATTATTATATTATTGATCGATTGACTATGACTTTTCAGATCACCCAGTAGTGCTATCTGCAGGGTTAGCTCCAGGTAAATATTGCAATCCTTCAGCCATTTCTGGACCTGTGACCAAAAACAAGCTACAAATGGACAGTACCAAAACGAATGATTAAATGATTCTGTCTCTTCGCAGCAAAATCTGCTGAGCTGGGAAGATTGTATCCCCCATATAAATAACATTCTATTGGTTGCAAGAATTGTGTATAATAATTTAAATCGGACAATTCTAAGTTTTGAATCCGGCGTCGTTTTGCGTATCAGTTCATAAACCATTTGCCATGGAATCGGTACGTCAAAAATCTCTTCCCAACGATTTTGCAGCTGTCAATCCTTTGGTCCTTAAATGTAACTGGTATACTTTTTAAATCTTTGTGAAGACAAAAGAAAGCCATCTGCATCTTATTCTATATTATAAACTGGGTGTTCGAGCCGTGAATACTGATTGGCTGAAAGCTGTGGTATATCAGACTGTATACCACCTGTATGACAAAACATTTATTTTTACTGTTATAATTATGTTGGTAACCAGTTTATAATAGCAATAAGGCACCTCTGGGATTTGTGGTATATGGCCATTATACCACGGCTAATAATATTGTTTACATGCAGATTTTTGAATATTCGCATGAAAATCTGTTGTGAGCATTATGAGCAAAAAATATATATAACTTGTATAAATAAAGGAAGAGAAGCTTAGGCCTATCCCCAGAGAGATAGAGAGGTAGAGATATGCCAGCGGCATGCTACCACACTGACTGAGTCTGCTATATAGTTTAGTATACTATATACAGTGGGGAAAAAAGTATTTAGTCAGCCACCAATTGTGCAAGTTCTCCCACTTAAAAAGATGAAAGAGGCCTGTAATTTTCATCATAGGTACACGTCAACTATGACAGACAAATTGAGAAAAAAAAATCCAGAAAATCCCATTGTAGGATTTTTAATGAATTTATTTGCAAATTATGGTGGAAAATAAGTATTTGGTCACCTACAAACAAGCAAGATTTCTGGCTCTCACAGACCTGTAACTTCTTCTTTAAGAGGCTCCTCTGTCCTCCACTCGTTACCTGTATTAACGGCACCTGTTTGAACTTGTTATCAGTATAAAAGACACCTGTCCACAACCTCAAACAGTCACACTCCAAACTCCACAATGGCCAAGACCAAAGAGCTGTCAAAGGACACCAAAAACTAAATTGTAGACCTGCACCAGGCTGGGAAGACTGAATCTGCAATAGGTAAGCAGCTTGGTTTGAAGAAATCAACTGTGGGAGCAATTATTAGGAAATGGAAGACATATAAGACCACTGATAATCTCCCTCGATCTGGGGCTCCACGCAAGATCTCACCCCGTGGGGTCAAAATGATCACAAGAACGGTGAGCAAAAATCCCAGAACCACACGGGGGGACCTAGTGAATGACCTGCAGAGAGCTGGGACCAAAGTAACAAAGCCTACCATCAGTAACACACTACGCCGCCAGGGACTCAAATCCTGCAGTGCGAGACGTGTCCCCCTGCTTAAGCCAGTACATGTCCAGGCCCGTCTGAAGTGCATTTGGATGATCCAGAAGAGGATTGGGAGAATGTCATATGGTCAGATGAAACCAAAATATAACTTTTTGGTAAAAACTCAACTCGTCATGTTTGGAGGACAAAGAATGCTGAGTTGCATCCAAAGAACACCATACCTACTGTGAATCATGGGGTTGGAAACATCATGCTTTGGGGCTGTTTTTTCTGCAAAGGGACCAGGACGACTGATCCGTGTAAAGGAAAGAATGAATGGGGCCATGTATCGTGAGATTTTGAGTGAAACCCTCCTTCCATCAGCAAGGGCATTGAAGATGAAACGTGGCTAGGTCTTTCAGCATGACAATGATCCCAAACACACCGCCCGGGCAACGAAGGAGTGGCTTCGTAAGAAGCATTTCAAGGTCCTGGAGTGGCCTAGCCAGTCTCCAGATCTCAACCCCATAGAAAATCTTTGGAGGGAGTTGAAAGTCTGTGTTGCCCAGCGACAGCCCCAAAACATCACTGCTCTAGAGGAGATCTGCATGGAGGAATGGGCCAAAATACCAGCAACAGTGTGTGAAAACCTTTTGAAGACTTACAGAAAACGTTTGACCTGTGTCATTGCCAACAAAGGGTATATAACAAAGTATTGAGAAACTTTTGTTATTGACCAAATACTTATTTTCCACCATCATATGCCAATAAATTCATTAAAAATCCTACAATGTGATTTTCTGGATTTTTTTTTCTCATTTTGTCTGTCATAGTTGACGTGTACCTATGATGAAAATTACAGGCCTCTCTCATCTTTTTAAGTGGGAGAACTTGCACAATTGGTGGCTGACTAAATACTTTTTTTCCCCACTGTATAAGGTACTGTAGACCAGGGTTCTTCAATTCCGGTCCTGGAGGGCCGAAACACCTCTGTTTTTCATCATCTCCTTCTAATCAGGGGCTAATTCAGACCTGGGACACCAGGTGAGTGCAATTAACTACCAGGTAGAAATAAAAAACAGAAGTGTTTTGGCCCTCCAGGACCGGAATTGAAGAACCCTGCTGTAGACTATACTAACCTGTTGTAAAAATTAACACACAGAAAATAGTAGTGCATAAGGGAAGTACCAAAACACCTTGATATAGGGGAGGCGCATGCAAGCAGATTAGGAAATGTGGCTAGGATGGAATAAATTATATAGTAAAACCTGCAAAAGAGCAAACGTTAACCAGGGAAAAAAACGCACAACCCTCCCCTGTGCCAAATAAAAAATCACACAACCTTCCCCAAAGCAAATAAACAAGTTTGAAAACCAACCCCTATTTTGGACCACTTCTCCCCCCTCAATAAATTGCGGTCTGTCCCTAATTTAGCTCAACCAGGACACTTCCACATCTTTGACGGTTTTGCCTGTCTATGACCATGTTTTCTTAGATCTGCATTCTTGCATGAGTAATCTATTAAACATTCTGAAAGTGAGTTGCATAGGCTACGATTTAGCCTGCTATAATGTATTATCTGCGCAACGACCGATCAATTATAATCCACTCAGTGCTAGTGCACAAACGTGTGTGCGCGTGTACTTTATCTGCGAGCCTCGTTCTCGCCATGAAACTGGCCTGTGAGAAAACAGTGCATCAACACTCTCTCATCCCCAAACTGGACGGTGCGAAAGGTCTCCCCGGAACAGCCGTTGCGGCTGTCACTGTTTTCAAATTGGGGTTCGGTCCAATATGGCGACAGACGGATGGAAATACTGATGACTGTCCGAAAGATTGCCTCGATTTGTACGATGGTACGGTATTTTTTCTGTTTAAAATCCGTTATTTTTTATGCGACTAGCTAGTTGGCTAATGCTAGCTAAGTAAACTGGCGAACAGGACATGACTGAGGAGGTTTTCCAGAAAGTTGGTTAGCTAGTTAGGCACATCTCTCTAGAGAAGCAAACATAGGTGACTGTTATTGATGCGTTTAGTTGTTGGGGTTCAAGAATGCTAAGTATCACTAGACTGCATGGTCTTTTGATATAGGTGGATCAACAGGGATAGCTAACGTTAGCAAATAAGATAGCCAGCTAACTAGTTAGCATATACCCTAGCCACAAGCAAATGCTAGTTTTATCAATACCACAAAGTTGTTTTGATAGTTAGCTAAATTACTTGTCTAGTTAACTAGGTAACGATAGTTATGTTGCTTTCTCAGTCATCTTAGGCGTTTATTTGATAAAGTAATTTGGAAGCTGCTAACAGTAGCTAGCGAAATCATATTGGTCAACCTTTCAACTTCAACTAGCTAGCTAACGGTACATCAAGGTAGCTAGAATATTAGCCAGCTACTACTGAATAGATGCTTGCCAGCAACATTTATCTGGCTAGTTAGCTACCTACATAGTGAGTTAGCTGTGTTCTGCTAATCTAGTTCTATGTATTATTTTGATGTGCCTAAAGGCAGTAATGAAATGGGAAATCCGTTGCAGAGGTCAGTGCTTTTTAGTTAGCTAGCTAGCTACATAACAAACCAATGAAGCCCGAACTATCAGCAGCAGCTGAATTCTATGGATTGAACGAACGCTGGCTGTATCTAGAATTCCTGGAGAGATGCTCCACCTGAAATGCAACTCAACCAATTTCCTCCCCTGTCCCTCTGTCAAAACATCAAAGTTGCCAGGGAACGCGCCGTCAGAGTGCCACCTGACAAGTGACAGTTTGTTTATTTACTTCGCCTACCAGTCGCTGACAAAGAAGTGCATTATCCGGCGACAGATTAAGTTTGAACCCCTCTGCCGCTGCACCAAGCCATATCAGACCAACAGCCGGTTGAGATGAATGACAGGGGTGTATTCATTATGGCGATTCTGTTACAAAACATTTTGTCTGTTGTACAACGTTTTGCAACAAATGGTTTACTCCAAACAGAGCTTTTTGCGACGAAAACGAGTTTATATTCGACAAAATTCAGTTAGGTCTCTCCCAGTGATTTATATATACACATCATTGGTTTCTCCCCGTTTCTTTCAGTTTACTCTATTTGCTTCAGTTTAAATGGTTTCCGTTGCAAGACGTAATGAATGCACCCCAGATGTCAGGGAGAAATCTCACACACAACCTTTTTTAATTAAGAGTGTGTTGAGACTACGTTTAAGCCTTGCTACTGCTAGTCATATTCATAGCCTTTGGTCTTCATGCACAGCGGTTAGCTAGTCAGTTCACTGGCATCTTCGGTCTGTCTGTGCATCTTGTAGATCTGTTGCATCATATGGAACCATCACACATGAGACACACACACACACATCTTTTAGTTATTTCAGTCAGCTGTGGCCGTTCTTAAATGATGACATAGAGCATAGTAAATGTGATATCATGGATAAGGACTAGGAGGACCACTCCTTCTGTCCCAAGGTGTTACTGGACTGGTGGAGTCTCGGGCAGACAGTGCACTTGATACCGTGTAAAAACATTACATAATGATTGTGAAAGACTGTTGCACATTGCAATGATAACTTAGCATAACCAGGGGTCAAACTGGGTGGGAATATAGTCCAAACAGTGGTTAGCGCAGGCCTACAGTGAATCTAACTAGGCTACGTCCCAATAATTATACTAGCATACTACATGGGCTCCTGAGTGGCGCAGCGGTCTAAGGCACTGCATCTCAGTGCTTGAGGCGTCACTACAGACCCCGTGATTGGGAGTCCCATAAGGCGGCGCACAATTGGCCCAGCGTCGTCCGGGTTTGGCCGGTGTAGGCCGTCATTGTAAATAAGAATTTGTTCTTAACTGACTTGCCTAGTTAAATATAGGTTAAATAAAAAAAAAAAACATGTAAGCCATTGCCAAGCGTACTAACTTTGTAGATGTACGTACCAGACCCAGGGGAAAATGGGGTGGGTGAGGATACAGTCCAAACAGTGTGTAGGGCATGCCTACAGCCAATCTAACTAGGCTATATCCCAATATTCATACTACATGAAAAGTTATTAGAGTACCGGTATACTAAAAAGTATGCTAGTGTTGATTTTATCGGCAGTATTGGCTAGAATACATGGCTCATGGTATGTACTTCCTTTGACTCTTACTGATTGTAAGTCACTCTGGATAATAGTGTCTGCTAAATGACAAAAATCGATGTAAATGTAATACTTTCCTTTCCAGGGCGCCAATGCCTCAGCTTTGGAGAAGGAGATCGGACCGGAACAGTTTCCAGTTAATGAACACTACTTTGGATTGGTCAACGTAAGTACCAACACAACAATATAAACCATAGCTGTTGGTCAACGTAAGTTTCCCAGCATGCACCTGCACAAACACAATATATAACCATTTTACTGTTAGTGTGTTTGCTTTTGAATTAAGATTGGATTACTTTGTTCCAACAATCATAACACAAGACTTAGCACACGCTCTCACACTTCTCCCTCCCTCTCTCTCCTCCCTCTCTCCTTTCGTCTTGTCTCCTCCCTCTCTCCTCTTCTCTAGTTTGGGAACACCTGCTACTGTAACTCGGTGCTGCAGGCCCTCTACTTCTGTCGTCCTTTTAGGGAGAAGGTCCTAGCCTACAAGGTCCAGCCCAGACGTAAAGAGTCCCTGCTCACTTGTCTGTCTGACCTCTTCAACAGGTAAATGGGAGGGAATGTGCCCCACCCTTAGCATCTTGCATAAACAAATGAAATGGTGCTTGGAACCAAAAATTGATCAGAAATGGAAAAAAGGCCAGCATGCACTTTAAGTTACAATTTAAACTTTGTTACAACTTGTTCAACAGCATTGCTACACAGAAGAAGAAGGTCGGAGTCATCCCTCCCAAGAAGTTCATCTCACGTCTGAGGAAGGAGAATGGTGAGAAGGGTGGGGTGATGGGAAGGGGTGTAAAGGAAAAAATAAAAGTTAATCTCGCTCCTGAAAAAGAAGGGATAGAGGGAATAGTGCAGATGGAGATTGGAGAAAATGTAGCAACTTTAGACAGCTCATTACTCTTCCTTCATCCCCTCTTTCTCTATCCTCTTCTCTCTCTCCCTCCAGAGCTGTTTGACAACTACATGCAGCAAGATGCCCATGAGTTCCTCAACTACCTCCTCAACACTATCGCTGACCTGCTCCAGGAGGAGAAGAGCCAGGAGCGACAGCAGAATGGAAAACTGGTGCAGAACGGAGGAGGTGGGGGGAGCAGTGGGACAGGAGGAGGAGACGAGGGGGAGAAGACACAGCAGACCTGGGTCCACGAGATCTTCCAGGGAACCCTGACCAACGAGACGCGCTGCCTCAACTGTGAAGCTGTAAGTGGAGGGAGATCCAAGATGGAGGCTGTTAATGGGGAGATGAATGGGTCTCTGAGCAGGAATGGATGCCGGGCTGTGCTAGTTTCCCGATACTATATTGTAATGGGAAAGGGAGATCCAAAATGGAGACTGTCATTGTTTTTTAAATTAAGGAGAGGAATAGGGCCAGGAGTTGTAATTTATGCCAGTTTCCTATTATTGAACATTGTTTAAACAGAGGTAGATTTAACCAGTGTTGTGCTTGGCTCTGCTTGTCCAGGTGAGCAGTAAAGACGAGGACTTCCTGGACCTGTCTGTCGACGTAGAGCAGAACACCTCCATCACGCACTGTCTTAGGTAGGTGTGTGTGTGTACTGTCAGAGAGATAGCCACTGAAGGGATGGAGTGGAGATGGAGAAAGGAATAGAGGTAAATAACAGAGAGAGGAAAAGAGAAATGGATGGAGGAAAAACAGAACAGAGTTCAGTAGGCCCAAATAGGAGGAAGCGTTATGGAAATGTCCAAGTCATACATATGCCAAATGACATCACTTTGTGGATGCTCCAGAACTCATCTGTGTCTTCTTTTCTCTCCACAGGGGTTTCAGCAACACCGAGACACTATGTAGTGAATACAAGTACTACTGTGAACAGTGTCGGAGTAAACAGGAGGCACAGAAAAGGTGAGCTGGCTGGTCTCTGTGAAAAACGTACCCAAAAAGTGCATTTAAATGGCTGTCCGAGCAAACATACAGTAAGTAGGTGATTAGTAGACAAGAACAAGGCTAGCCTGTCTTTCTGCCTGTCTTACACCTAAAGAGGTTTAAATACTAACATTAAAGGCCCAATGCTGTCATATATTTACACACTATGAGGTTGGAATAATACTTTGTTAAAATATTAATAATGCCCTTTTAGTGTAAGAGCTGTTTGAAAAGACCACCTGAAAATTCAGCCTGTTTTGGTGGGAGGGAGTTTTGGCATTCCATGTTGACATCACCATGCGGTAGATTAGTTAATAGACCAATAAGAAAGCTGATAAAACTGGTTGTTTGGATCCTGGATGCTGATTGGACAAGCAGCGTTCCAAGCTGTGCTGTATTGGCTGTCACAGGCACACTAGGTCTGCTAACAGTTCCATCTGAAAATGATCACTGCGCCTCCATAAGAATGTCATGTTGCTGTCCGATTCATCTTTTGTGTTTATCACACATTATCTCCCCTTGCTTCCAGCCTAGCATTTAGTTTGGTACAGCGGGGGTTAATATAATCCTCGCTGTCTGCCAGTCTGACCTCGGAAACAATGCTTCACTTTTGAGTGTCGGTCTCTGTACCATACATAGAGTGAACGGTACCCAGACAAGATGAGACATTTTCTGAGCCAGGCGAAATCACACATCAACGTCATTATCATGGAGATATCCAAATAAATGATGCTATCGCTTTGGGCCGAACAACGCCATTTACCTGTGACTGTGTTCATGATACAGCACTGCCTCTTGTGCCTTATTGCTTAAGTGTTCCAAACCTCTCTGCCAATAACAGCTCATTTTCTGTTACCCAGAAATGATTTAATATTGAGATAAAAACGGCTGCATTGGACCTTTAACCCTTCCCGCTCTATCATATAATATTATCATGTTCTTTTATTATTAGGATGCGTGTTAAGAAGCTTCCTATGATCCTGGCGTTACACCTGAAGAGGTTTAAATACATGGACCAGTTGCATCGCTACACCAAGCTGTCCTATCGCGTCGTCTTCCCCCTGGAGCTCCGCCTCTTCAACACCTCAGGAGACGCCACCAACCCCGACCGCATGTACGACCTGGTCGCCGTGGTCGTCCACTGTGGAAGGTAAAGAGAGCGACTGTGTGTGCGGTCGCTCACTCAGTTTGTGCCAGAGATGATCTGTGTGTCTGTTTTAGACTGTGTGTCTGTTTTAGACTGTGTGTCTGTCACCTTTTCAATATTTCTCTCTCTTTCTGTCCATCTGTCTGTCTCTTCTCTCCTGCTCAGCAGAGTGTTTAATTGTACCTCCTGTCTATAACGGTTATATTTATTTTCCTCTCTCCAGTGGTCCAAACCGTGGTCATTACATCACCATAGTGAAGAGTCATGGATTCTGGCTCTTATTTGATGACGACATAGTAGAGGTATGGAGAGCTTGTCTATACTCTATTGGCTATATTATTTTCTAGTGATAAGAGTTCTCTTTATATTCTAACGGTTGTTTTCCTTCAATGAGTCTATATTCCATATGTTCAAAGAGAAGAGTGAAAGACGCTGATCGTCTGTAGTACATGGGACCCTCAAACACCCAAGCTGTCTTTTCAAAGACAGTTCTTAGTTGTAATACGGTATAAAATAAACTTGTACAAGACCTGCTGGAGACAGGCAAAACAGAACGGCAAAATTAACTGTAGGTACTCGCAAATTCGCAATGAATGTCTCCAACGGCACCTCCAATAATGACGTGTTGTCAACAAACGACACCTTCATTTATTTTTATGGTATAAACTGGTAGTTTGATTCTACTAACTAATTTCCAGCATCCATAGAGATCCAACAGAGACCTATTCCAAGCTGCATTCCAGTCCATCCCCCTACTCCCTACCAGACCTGGGTTCAAATACTATTTGCAATAATTTCAAATATTTTTATCTGGGCTTGATTGAGCTTGCCTGGCACAGTGGAACCAATAAAATACTCGGAAGGAGTGCAAACCCTGAACATCTGGCACTCCAGGCAGGCTAGAGCAAACGCTAAAAGTATTTGAAAGATTTCAAATAGTATTTGAACCCAAGTCTGATCCCTTCTCGCTCCCAATGTTGTCTGGAATTCCATTGCGCCGCACCGGTCGACCCAGATAGCTCCAGGTGGCTGTGTGAATAATGTATAATCTTTATAAATAGGGAGTGGGAGACAGACTGGAATACCAGTTTTAGATAAGTTAGTAGAATGAGCCGGAGGACTATGAGAACTTTTGTGTGTGCGTGTATGGTAGTGTCACTCTCTCTCTCTCCTCACTCACTCAAAATAATCAACCTGCTTTTCTCAGGTTATGAGAATGCATTAAAACATGGCAGAGCACACACTATGAAATACTTCAGTTCCTGTAGAACGTAAAGTAGGCTGCCTGCGTCTGTTGAAATGCTTTCAGTCCAGATCACATTCAGGGAATGAGTCCACACAGTAGTAGTATATGGCCCTGTTTCAAATGTACCCACAGTGTAGAGGTATGTTATAGCAATCGAGGGGCCTGCTTTTTCCACTCCGGGAAGACACTTTCCATAGGCAGAGATCTAGACTCAGTTTACACTCAGTTTACCCAGCGTAACCATTAGAGTGGAACAATGCAAAACTGACCTTAGATCAGTGTCTAGGGTTTTTCCACTATGGAAAGAGTCCTATTGTAACATCTGGTAGATGAGCAGAACCTGGCTGAGTGATGAAGTTTCCGCTGGGCTTGGAAAGACACTGGTCTCAGATCAGTTTTGGGTTTACCCTCTAATGGTTAAAGGGATAGTTCGACATTTTGGCAATTAAGCCCTTTTTTGTACTTACACCGAGTCAGTCTAGACGTCCAGTCATGAGCTAACTAATGTCTCCTACTACACGCGGAGACATTAATGGTATCCATGAGTTCATCTGACTCTGGGTAAGTAGAACATTCTTGAACTATCCCTTTAACACTAGAACCGCTGGGCTTCGAGGGAGCCCCCTTCAAGCTAATGAGCAGTCATTCTAACTGCAACATTCTAACAGTATAATTAATACATTTAATTAGGGATGTGCATCTTTCCCTTTCAAGACGCTTTGATATGTATCTAGATACATGGGCTCTGATATGATACTGGAACGATACGTTTTAGTTTGAAACGATTCGGTTTGATGCACTAACTTTTCTTGCTTAAGCATGTTCATTTTCCATTCTGTACTGAAAACATATATAAACACAACATGCAACAATTTCAACGCTTTTACTGAGTTACGGTTTATATTAGGTAATCAGTCAATTGAAATAAATGAATTAGACCCGTAATCTATGGATTTCACATGACTGGGCAGGGGCGCAGCCATGGGTGAGCCTGGAAGGGCATAGGTCCACCCACTTAGGAACCAGGCCCAGCCAATCAGAATGAGTTTTACCCCACGAAAAGGCTTTATTACAGACAGAAACACCCCTCAGTTTCGTCAGCTGTTTGGGTGGCTGGTCTCAGACGATCCCGCATGTGAAGAACCCTGATATGGAGGTCTTGGGCTGGCGTGGTTACACATGGTCTGCGGTTGTGAGGCCGGTTGAACGTACTGGCAAAATCTCTAAAACAACGTTGAGCAGGCTTATGGTAGAGAAATTAACATTAAATTATCTCGCAACAGCTCTGGTGGACATTCCTGCAGTCAGCAGGTCAATTGCACGCTCCCTCAAAACTTGAGACATCTGGGGCATTGTGTTGTGTGACAAAACCGCACATCTTAGTGGCCTTTTTATTGTCCCCAGCACAAGGTGCACCTGTGTAATGATAATGCTGTTCAGTCAGCTTCTTGATATGTCAGGTGGATGGATTATCTTTGCAAAGGAGAAACGCTCACTAACAGGGAAACATGGGACCAACACATCTGTCTGAGCTTGTGTGAATTATGTATGCCTATGGTGTATGTACTATGTAGGCACCTGATGTGAACCCCAAGGGAGACTAGGTAGGCATCTACCACCCCACTATAGTGTTATAGGGTATAGCACTATGAGATGGGGGGGCAATAGCATATGTTTTTTGTCCACTTTGGTTCTGAAATCACCATCACCCACTAATTAACTTGTCATTTTTGCAGATTAAGTGTTTGAGCTTGAGGTCAGGGCTCTGTGCATGCTAGTCAAGTTCTTCCACACCGTTTTCGACAAACCATTTCTGTATGGACCTCGCTTTGTGCACTGGGGCGTTGTCATGCTGAAACAGGAAAGGGCCTTCACGAAACTGTTGCCACAAAGTTGGAAGCACAGAATCATGTAATTGTATGCTGCAGCGTTAAGATTTCCCTTCACTGGAACTAAGGGGCCTAGCCCGAACCATGAAAAACAGCCACAGACCATTATTCCTCCTCCACCAAACTTTACTTTGCATTGGGGCAGATAGTGTTCTCCTGGCATGCGCCAAATCCAGATTTGTCCGTCGGACTGCCAGATGGTGAAGCGCGATTCATCACTCCAGAGAACGCATTTGCACTGCTCCAAAGGTCAATGGAGACGAGCTTTACACCACTCCTGCCGACGCTTGGCATTGCGCATGGTGATCTTAGGCTTGTGTGCGGCTGCTCGGCCATGGAAACCCATTTCATGAAGTTCCCGACGAACAGTTCTTGTGCTGACGTTGCTTACAGAGGCAGTTTGGAACTCGTTAGTGAGTGTTGCAACCGAGGACAGACGATTCAGCACTCGGCGGTCCCGTTCTGTGAACTTGTTTGGCCTACCACTTCGTGCCTGAGCCATTGTTGCTCCTAGATGTTTCCACTTCACAATAACAGCACTTACAGTTGACCAGGGCAGCTCTAGCAGGGCAGAAATTTTACAAACTGACTTGTTGGGAAGGTGCCACGTTGAAAGTCACTGAGCTCTTCACTAAGGCCGTTCTACCGCCAATGTTTGTCTATGGAGATTGCATGGCTGTGTGCTCGATTTTATACACCTGTCGGCAACAGGTGTGGCTGAAATAGCCGAATCCACTAATTTGAAGGGTTGTCCACATACTTTTGTGTATATTGTGGATCGCCCATAAATTCGAAAAATTTAGATTTTTATGCCATATCGCCCAGCCCTACCTGGATTGTACAATATTTGCCGATTCTTTTTTTAAATTATTCAAGCTCTGTCAAGTTGGTTGTTGATCATTGCTAGACAGCCATTTTCAAGTCTCGCCATAGATTTTCAAGACGCTTTAAGTGAAAACTAAGTCGTCTTGGTAAGCAACTCCAGTATATATTTGGCCTTGTTTTTTTTAGGTTATTGTCCTGCAGAAAGATGAATTTGTCTCCCAATGTCTGTTGGAAAGCAAACTGAACCAGGTTTTCCTCTAGGACTTTGCCTGTGCTTGGCTCTATTCTGTTTCTTTTTATCCCAAAAAACTCCCTTGCAGATGACAAGCATACCCATAACATAATGCATTCACCACCATGCTTGAAAATATGAAGAGTGTTACTCAGTGATATGTTTGGGGCTAATTCAAAACAACACAACTTTTTGTGTTCAGGACATAAAGTTAATTTCTTTTTTTTGCAGTTTTATTTTAGGGCCTTATTGCAAACAGGATGCATGTTTTAAAATGTTTAGTCTGTACAGGCTTCCTTCTTTTCACTCTGTCAATTAGGTTAGCATTGTGGAGTAACTACAATGTTGTTGATCAATCCTCAGGTTTCTCCTATCACAGACATTAAACTCTGTAACTGTTTTAAAGTCACCATTGGCCTCATGGTGAAATCCCTGAGCAGTTTCCTTCCTCTCCGGCAACTGAGTTAGGAAGGATGCCAGTATCTTGGTAGTGACTGGGTGTATTGATACACCATCCATAGCCAAATCAATAACTTCACCATGCTCAAAGGGATATTCAATGTCTGCTTTTATTTTTATTTTTAACCCATCTACCAGTAGGTACCGTTTTTGCAAGGCATTGGAAAACCACCTTGTCTTTGTGGTTGAATCTGAATTTGAAATTTACTGCTAGACTGAGGGACCTTTTCAGATAGGTAGTCATTCAAAAATCTTGTTAAACACTTCTTGCACACAGAGTCCATGCAACTTATTATGTGACTTCAGCAAATGTTTTATCCTGAACTTATTTAGGCTTGCCATAACAAAGGGGTTGAGTACTTATTGACTCAAGACATTTTAAGCTTTTCATTTAATTAATTTGTAAAAATTTCTAAAAACACAATTCCACTTTGACATTATGGGGTATTGTGTGTAGGCCAGTGACCCAATCTCTATTTAATCAATGTTTTATTCCGGCTGTAACAACAAAATGTGTAAAAAGTAAAGTGGTGTGAATACTTTCTGAAGGTATTGTGTTTTCGGAAGGTAGAAAAAGTAATATGAGAAAAAAATGTCAGTGAATCAGCGATTCGTAACGTTTTAATTGATCTTCTGACCAATGCATGCCACATTTGGATCGATTTGGGGTCCATGGAATTGATGCGTATCGGTGCATTGTTACATCTCTACCTTTCATATATATTCTATCACAGAAATAATCATTTGGTTGTGTTTATGATGGTCTTATGTAATTTAAATAACACTAGCGTTTTCATTAATTTGTTACTGTAGTCTATATGTAAAAAAATATAAAACACATTCAAGGGCATATGTCTTGAAATGTGGTAAAAGCTTCTTTTTGTAAAGACAAAAAAAGAAAAATGACCCCAACCACCAAGATGCACACTCAGCAAGACGCACGATCAAATAATGAAAACATCAGTAGCCTACATATCATTATAAGCGCCAAGTGTGCTTGATAAATAGTGAAAATCAGGCAAAAGCAATAATGGCGTTATAATGAATATGAATGTCGAATTGACAGGAGTCAAAACTAGTCAATTATTGTCCGTTCGTGCTTACATGGTGTGCGTCTTCCAGGGTTACAAAGAAATTCCCTGGTTTTCCCGAAATTCCATATGGAATATTCACGGAATCTGGAGGCAATAAGCAGGAAATCCGGAATCCTCCAACCAGGATTTCTGGAAAACCAGGGAATTTATTGAAAGTTCCTGGAATTTTGCAACCGTAGCGTCTTCATGCAATGGCATCAGTTGGAGCATGTCACATAAACAACAACAACATTTGGTGAGTGCGTTGCTGATGTCGTTTTTTGCTTGATGTCGGGCCTGCTCTCTGTGATAATCGACCTGTAGCATTGTCACCAGCTTGTTCTATCCAAATGGTGCCATCACCTCTTTTTATCCTGCCTCGCAGTTTCATTTCGTGGTGGTGCGGGCACCTGTTCAGTGCGCACCGTTCTGGCTTTATTGCACTTAGGGCTCGGAGGTGTAGGTTCAGGCTGGGGCTCAGAATCAGAAGAATAATCATCAGAGATGTCATGATTCATTTCTTCCCCACCATCTGAGTCCTTTTCATTCAGATTTTGTAGCAACTTTAACGCGGCAGCCATTTGTCTTGGCATTGTAAATTACACACGCACTCACTGTGTACTCCAAGTAGGCCAGAGTAGACTGATATATATATACAGTTGAAGTCGGATGTTTACATTCACCTTAGCCAAATACATTTAAACTCAGTTTTTCACAATTCCTGACATTTAATCCTAGTATAAATTCCCTGTCTTAGGTCAGTTAGGATCACCACTTTATTTTAAGAATGTGAAATGTCAGAATAATAGTAGAGATAATTATTTATTTCAGCTTTTATTTCTTTCATCACATTCCCAGGGGGTCAGGAGTTTACATTCTCACAATTAGTATTTGGTAGCATTGCCTTTAAATTGTTTAACTTGGGTCAAACGTTTCGGGTAGCCTTCCACAAGCTTCCCACAATAAGTCGGGGGAATTTTGGCCCATTCCTCCTGACAGAGCTGGTGTAACTTAGTCAGGATTTTAGGCCTCCTTGCTCGCACACGCTTTTTCAGTTCTGCCCACACATTTTCTATAGGATTGAGGTCAGGGCTTTGTGATGGCCACTCCAATACCTTGACGTTGTTGTCCTTAAGCCATTTTGCCACAACTTTGGAAGTATGCTTGGGGTCATTGTCCATTTGGAAGACCCATTTGCAACCAAGCTTTAACTTCCTGACTGATGTCTTGAGATGTTGCTTCAATCTATCCACATAATTTTCCTTCCTCATGATGCCATCTATTTTGTGAAGTGCACCAGTCCTTCCTGCAGCAAAGCACCCTCACAGCATGATGCTGCCATCCCCGTGCTTCACGGTTGGGATGGTGTTCTTCAGCTTGCAAGCACCCTCTTTTCCTCCAAACATAACGATGGACATTATGGCCAAACAGTTTTATTTTTGTTTCATCAGACCAGATGCCATTTCTCCAAAAAGTACGATCTTTGTCCCCATGTGCAGTTGCAAACCGTAGTCTGGCTTTTTTTATGGCGGTTTTGGAGCAGTGGCTTCTTCCTTGTTGAGCGGCCTTTCAAGTAATGTCGATATAGGACTTGTTTTACTGTGGATATAGATACTTTTGTACCTGTTTCCTCCAGCATCTTCAAGGTCCTTTGCTGTTGTTCTGGGATTGATTTGCAGTTTCACATCAAAGTACGTTCATCTCTAGGAGACAGAACGCATCTCCTTCCTAAGCGGTATGACGGCTGCGTGGTCCCATGGTGTTTATACTTGCGTACTATTGTTTGTACAGATGAACGTGGTATCTTCAGGCATTTGGAAATTGCTCCCAAGGATGAACCAGACTTGTGGAGGTCTACAATCTTTTTCTGAGGTCTTGGCTGATTTCTTTTGATTTTCCCATGATGTCAAGCAAAGAGGGGTTAGGCCTTGAAGAAGGTAGGCCTTGAAATACATCTACAGGTACAACTCCAATTGACTCAAATGATGTCAATTAGCCGAACAGAAGCTTCTAAAGCAATGACATCATTTTCTGGAATTTTCCAAGCTGTTTAAAGACACAGTCAACTTAGTGTATGTAAACTTCTGACCCACTGGAATTGTGATACAGTGAATTATAAGTGAAATAATCTTTCTGTAAACAATTGTTGGAAAAATTGCTTGTGTCATGCACAAAGTAGATGTCCTAACCGACTTATCAAAACTATAGTTTGTTAACAAGACATTTTGTGGAGTGGTTGAAAAACAAGTTTTAGTGACCACAACCTAAGTGTATGTAAACCTCCGACTTCAACTGTGTGTGTGTGTGTATGTATGTGTGTGTGTGTGTATATATATATATATATATACACACACACACACAGTGGGGGGGAAAAAAGTATTTAGTCAGCCACCAATTGTGCAAGTTCTCCCACTTAAAAAGATGAGAGGCCTGTAATTTTCATCATAGGTACACATCAACTATGACATACAAAATGAGATTTTTTTCCCAGAAAATCACATTGTAGGATTTTTAATGAATTTATTTGCAAATTATGGTGGAAAATAAGTATTTGGTCAATAACAAAAGTTTCTCAATACTTTGTTATATAGCCTTTGTTGGCAATGACACAGGTCAAACGTTTTCTGTAAGTCTTCACAAGGTTTTCACACACTGTTGCTGGTATTTTGGCCCATTCCTCCATGCAGATCTCCTCTAGAGCAGTTATGTTTTGGGGCTGTCGCTGGGCAACACGGACTTTCAACTCCCTCCAAAGATTTTCTATGGGGTTAAGATCTGGAGACTGGCTAGGCCACTCCAGGACCTTGAAATGCTTCTTACGAAGCCACTCCTTCGTTGCCCGGGCGGTGTGTTTGGGATCATTGTCATGCTGAAAGACCCAGCCACGTTTCATCTTCAATGCCCTTGCTGATGGAAGGAGGTTTTCACTTAAAATCTCACGATACATGGCCCCATTCATTCTTTCCTTTACACAGATCAGTCGTCCTGGTCCCTTTGCAGAAAAACAGCCCCAAAGCATGATGTTTCCACCCCCATGCTTCACAGTAGGTATGGTGTTCTTTGGATGCAACTCAGCATTCTTTGTCCTCCAAACACGACGAAGTTGAGTTTTTACCAAAATGTTCTATTTTGGTTTCATCTGACCATATGACATTCTCCCAATCCTCTTCTGGATCATCCAAATGCACTCTAGCAAACTTCAGACGGGCCTGGACATGTACTGGCTTAAGCAGGGGGGACACGTCTTGCACTGCAGGATTTGAGTCCCTGGCGGCGTAGTGTGTTACTGATGGTAGGCTTTGTTACTTTGGTCCCAGCTCTCTGCAGGTCATTCACTAGGTCCCCCCGTGTGGTTCTGGGATTTTTGCTCACCATTCTTGTGATCATTTTGACCCCACGGGGTGAGATCTTGCGTGGAGCCCCAGATCGAGGGAGATTATCAGTGGTCTTGTATGTCTTCCATTTCCTAATAATTGCTCCCACAGTTGATTTCTTCAAACCAAGCTGCTTACCTATTGCAGATTCAGTCTTCCCAGCCTGGTGCAGGTCTACAATTTTGTTTCTGGTGTCCTTTGACAGCTCTTTGGTCTTGGCCATAGTGGAGTTTGGAGTGTGACTGTTTGCGGTTGTGGACAGGTGTCTTTTATACTGATAACAAGTTCAAACAGGTCCCATTAATACAGGTAACGAGTGGAGGACAGAGGAGCCTCTTAAAGAAGAAGTTACAGGTCTGTGAGAGCCAGAAATCTTGCTTGTTTGTAGGTGACCAAATACTTATTTTCCACCATAATTTGCAAATAAATTCATAAAAAATCCTACAATGGGATTTTCTGGATTTTTTTCCTCAATTTGTCTGTCATAGTTGACGTGTACCTATGATGAAAATTACAGGCCTCTCATCTTTTTAAGTGGGAGAACTTGCACAATTGGTGGCTGACTAAATACTTTTTTCCCCCACTGTATATGGCCCTATAAAATCTGCATTGTGGACAGAATCACGGAATCCAGACATTAAAACGGAATTCAACAATATGTTTTTTATTGAACTTATTAGAAAATGTATTAATATGCCCAAATTTCATAACACATGAACAAAATGCATCAGGGGATACATATTTTCTTTCAACTTTCTTTCGAGGCAACGCATGAATACCCCGGTCTGTGTGCGTGCGTTTGTCTACCACTTTGTGTAACTGTTAGCGATGATGCTAATAATTATAAACGTCTTCTGGTAGATGGAAAGGCTTTCCTAAAAACCTTCTCAATTAAATGTTAACTACAAAGTAGCAAGTGCCTACCTGATATCATGATTGTTTGCATCAATGCAGTGGCGATTTGTTTAGCAAACTCTGCAATCACATGTATGCTACAGAAACACCACTTACAAAACAAGTCTCTTGCTGGTGTGCAGTTGAATTAAAGGATATCTACAACCAAAAATGACAATGTCTTTAGATTTTTCCCAGACCTCAAAAGTGGTCTCCTGGTGCGTTTTAAGCATTGTTGAGGACTTAGAACATCCAATAGAACAAAAATCTTATTTGAGCGTAAACCTAGAAAAACTGGGAAAACGGAAACCTGGAGAGAGAAAAAATATATACACTACCAGTCAAAAGTTTTAGAACACCTAATCATTCAAGGGTTTTCTTCAAATATCCACCCTTTGCCTTGATGACAGCTTTGCACACTCTTGGCATTATCTCAACCAGCTTTTCCAACAGTCTTGAAGGAGTTCCCACATATGCTGAGCACTTGTTGGCAGCTTTTCCTTCACTCTGCAGTCCGACTCATCCCAAACCATCTCAATTTGGTTGAGGTCGGGGGATTGTGGTCATCTGATGCAGCAGTCCATCACTCTCCTTCTTGGTCAAATAGCCCTTACACAGCCTAGAGGTGTGTTGGGTCATTGTCCTGTTGAAAAACAAATGTTAGTCCCACTAAGTCCAAACCAGATGGGATGGTGTATCGCTGCAGAATGCTGTGGTAGCCATGCTGGTTAAGTGTGCCTTGAATTCTAAATAAATCATAGACAGTGTCACCAGCAAAGCACCCCCACACCATAACACCACCTCCTCCATGCTTTTTTGGTGGGAAATACACATGCGGAGATCATCCGTTCACCCACACCGCGTTTCGCAGAGGTAACTCTGGGTCTTCCTTTCCTGTGGTGAGAGCCAGTTTCATCGTAGCGCTTGATGGTTTTTGCGACTGCACTTGAAGAAACTTTCAAAGTTCTTGAAATGTTTCGTATTGACTGACCATGTCTTAAAGTAATGGACTGTCGTTTCTCTTTGCTTATTTGAGCTGTTCTTGACATAATGTGGATATGGTCTTTTACCAAATTGGGCTATCTTCTGTATAACCCCCCACCTTGTCACACCACAGCTGATTGGCTCAAACACATTAAGAAGGAAAGAAATTCCACAAATTAACTTTTAACAAGGTGCACCTGTTAATTGAAATGAATTCATGGTGACTACCTCATGAAGCTGGTTGAGAGAATGCCAAGAGTGTGCAAAGCTGTAATCAAAGCAAATGGTGGCTATTTGAAGAATCTCAAATATAAAACATATTTTGATTTGTTTTAAGACTTTTGGTTACTACATGATTCCATATGTTATTTCATAGTTTTGACGTCTTCACTATTATTCTACAATGTAGAAAATAGTAAAAATAAAGAAGAATCCTTGAATGAGTAGGTGTACTAAAACTTTTTTGACCGGTTGTGTGTGTGTATGTATATATATTGCTAAAAAAAATAAAGGGAACACTTAAACAACACATCCTAGATCTGAATGAATGAAATAATCTTATTAAATACTTTTTTCTTTACATAGCTGAATGTGCTGACACCAAAATCACACAAAAATTATCAATGGAAATCAAATTTATCAACCCATGGAGGTCTGGATTTGGAGTCACCCTCAAAATTAAAGTGGAAAACCACACTACAGGCTGATCCAACTTTGATGTAATGTCCTTAAAACAAGTCAAAATGAGGCTCAGTAGTGTGTGTGGCCTCCACGTGCCTGTATGACCTCCCTACAACGCCTGGGCATGCTCCTGATGAGGTGGCGGATGGTCTCCTGAGGGATCTCATCCCAGACCTGGACTAAAGCATACGCCAACTCCTGGACAGTCTGTGGTGCAACGTGGCGTTGGTGGATGGAGCGAGACATGATTTCCCAGATGTGCTCAATTGGATTCAGGTCTGGGGAACGGGCGGGCCAGTCCATAGCATCAATGCCTTCCTCTTGCAGGAACTGCTGACACACTCCAGCCACATGAGGTCTAGCATTGTCTTGCATTAGGAGGAACCCAGGGCCAACCGCACCAGCATATGGTCTCACAATGGGTCTGAGGATCTCATCTCGGTACCTAATGGCAGTCAGGCTACCTCTGGCGAGCACATGGAGGGCTGTGCGGCCCCCCAAAGAAATGCCACCCCACACCATGACTGACCCACTGCCAAACCGGTCATGCTGGAGGATGTTGCAGGCAGCAGAACGTTCTCCACGGCGTCTCCAGACTCTGTCACGTCTGTCACGTGCTCAGTGTGAACCTGCTTTCATCTGTGAAGAGCACAGGGCGCCAGTGGCGAATTTGCCAATCTTGGTGTTCTCTGGCAAATGCCAAACATCCTGCACGGTGTTGGGCTGTAAGCACAACCCCCACCTGTGGACGTCGGGCCCTCATACCACCCTCATGGAGTCTGTTTCTGACTGTTTGAGCAGACACATGCACATTTGTGGCCTGCTGTAGGTCATTTTGCAGGGCTCTGGCAGTGCTCCTCCTGCTCCTCCTTGCACAAAGGCGGAGGTAGCGGTCCTGCTGCTGGGTTGTTGCCCTCCTACGGCCTCCTCCACATCTCCTGATGTACTGGCCTGTCTCCTGGTAGCGCCTCCATGCTCTGGACACTACGCTGACAGACACAGCAAACCTTCTTGCCACAGCTCGCATTGATGTGCCATCCTGGATGAGCTGCACTACCTGAGCCACTTGTGTGGGTTGTAGACTCCGTCTCATGCTACCACTAGAGTGAAAGCACCGCCAGCATTCAAAAGTGACCAAAACATCAGCCAGGAAGCATAGGAACTGAGAAGTGGTCTGTGGTCACCACCTGCAGAACCACTTCTTTGTTGGGGGTGTCTTGCTAATTGCCTATAATTTCCACCTGTTGTCTATTCCATTTGCACAACAGCATGTGACATTTATTGTCAATCAGTGTTGCTTCCTAAGTGGACAGTTTGATTTCACAGAAGTGTGATTGACTTGGAGTTACATTGTGTTGTTTAAGTGTTCCCTTTATTTTTTTGAGCAGTGAGTGAGTGAGTGAGTGAGATTTATAGCGTACATACCATTTTCAGATTATAATTACAATAGATCAATACAAAAGAATGGCCCTCCCTCTTATTCATTCACAATTGGTGATTACATAATTAGGCATCATTCTCTCCCCTCACACATTCTCCCCCATCGTACTTGAACTTCATTTATTTAATCTGTTATACTGTATGTGTAAAATTTGTTTAGGTTAAGTTTCAAGGCAATTATCAACAGGGCACGGCACCTTTAACTGTCGGGGGAAGGAGGGGCATTCAAAGACAATTTTTTTTAAATGAAATGCCCTCCTAAAACTGATTTATAACTCCTGTTATGTTAGTGATAGTAAGATTCCAACAACAACAGTATGTAATATAGACTTATTTAGCAAAAGTCAAGGACGGAGGGGGCATAACTTTAAAAATGGCAGTAATATTTTTAAAAATTCATGAGCAGTCAAATTACTGTTTTAGCGGTTCTAGTGTTGGGGTTTGGAGAAGGTAAGCTGATCCTAGATCTGTAGCTAAGGGCAAGGGGAGCGGAGGGAAGAGTAGACATGGCTGCTGTGGGTTTGTTTTACATTTCTTATTTTCCTCCACTCTCTCTCTCTCTGTCTCCGTTTGTTTACTAGCAGTCCACTCCAATTTCAGTTTCCAGACGAAAGGGAGAGGTCCCTTTATCCTGGAAACTGAGATGGCCGTGGACTTCTAGTAAACATTGTTTCCTCACTACTCTACCCCCACAACTGGTAGAAGCACAACCTATTTATTCTCGCTTTTCTCTGAAGGGATCCACATTTGTTGTACCACATAAACATATATTATTCTTACAGATTTCCAAAATGTGTATGACAAGTAACACAGTAAAAAGATAGGGCGGTCATTACTCATAAGGCTCCTCTCCAAAAGTAGCGCACTATATGGTGAACTTTGTCGCTACATGTCTGTGTCGTGACAGACGAAGTCATTGGAGATTCGGCCTTCTCTAACCTTAAACTCTCCTCCTCTTCTCCTTTATAGAAAATCGACGCCCAGGCGATCGAGGAGTTCTACGGTCTAACGTCTGACATTTCTAAGAACTCTGAGTCAGGTTACATCCTGTTCTACCAGTCCCGGGACTGAACCAGCCAATGGCAGTGGCCCAAAGCTGAAACGGGCCATTGGGATTGGGACTCTGCATAGAGAGGGAGGGGCTTGGGCAGCCACAGGCCCTGCCTAGCCCACCACCTGTTTTAAATATTTAAGCTTTACAGTGGGAGCTGTGGAGTACCGAGAGGATGAATGGAGGAGGATCTTCAGCAGACAGGAGCCAACGATGCCCGAGCGACCGATCAGTTGATATGACGTCATCATCGTAGAACGAAGAGCAGGTACCCGGGATTGTTATGTTTCGTCATCCTCTCTCTCCTCTTCATCATCGTCAACATCGTCCTGATTGTTTTTTTTTTGGTTTGACAGCAGATTAGAAATATATGGTGTGTTGGCTTGGCTAGCTCTCTGCTTACATGGTGTGCCATTAATGGTATGGCACCATTACTGGTGTTTAATCAATTATTGGTATCCTTGTCATATTTAGTGCCACTCAGGGGCTAAACAGGATTTGGGTTTGATGAAAAGTGGATCTGCCATTTCCTGAATGTTCTCAATACTTTGTTGCCAGTTGTTTTAGTTTGGAGAGTTGAGTTTGGTCCCTTTGCAGTTCAGCAGGCCAGATCTGGCTGTGTTTTATTATATCATGGTTCGGATGCTGAAAGCTGCACACATATTACCATCTGTTTAAAGGGACACACACACACACACACACATACACACACATACACACATACACACATACACACATACATACATACATACATACATACATACATACATACATACATACATACATACATACATACATACATACATACATACATACATACATACATATATATGCTCTCTAGCTTCCCCCTCTGGCAACAACAGCAAACTACACCACCAACTACAAATAACCTGCCAACCAGATATTTATCTTATATCCATCTCCTAAGCAAGCAAGTTACTTATTGGTGTCAATGGCTGTGCTTCAAATTGCAGCATATTCCCTACGTACTGCACTCTAAAAGTAGAGCAATATATATCGAGTAGGCTGTCATTTGGGACATAGCCCAGCCATCCTCTTTGTGTCGTCTTTAACACAGTATAAACCTGATTGGCTGCTGCAACATTTAGCTCCTCTTCCTGTCACCTGATCTGAACCTTCAAATCAGAGCCTGAGGTAGACAAATGTTTCCTGTTTATTTTGTATTTTTTTGAACGCACAAGTAAACCAAACATAGCAGTTTTGTTTATAATATTAAGTATGTGCTACACTGCCAGTTGGGGTAATTAACCTAACTTCACTCTTTAAAAGGCTACGTCCCAATATCTATTCGAGCACACTACCAAGTATGTAGTCCCAATACATTCTAAGTAGTACGCTGGTGTGGGTATTGGAGCAGAGCCTGTTTCTCTCAACAGAAATATACATTGATTAAGGCCCACTATTCATAAAGCATCTCAGAGTAGGAGTGCTGATCTAAGATCAGTTTTGCCTTTTAGATCTGATCCTAGATCAACACTCTTACTCTGAGACGCTTTATGAATACAGGCCCTGATCCATAGCTCTGACATGGGAGGTGTTTATGTTATGTTAGCTAGGCCCAGAGTGGGCCCTGTTAAGTTGAATGTAAGACAGTCTGCCGTTGAAATGTACAGTAAGAAACTGGCTGCTTATTGGTTGGCCCATACATAGGGCCTGAAAGTTTTTACCTATCCTGACCAGTACTAGATATATAGGTTACGTCCTAAATGGCACCCTATTCCCTACATAGTGCGCTATTTTTGACCAGGTCACATAGGGACTCAGCTATAGTCTATGACAAGGGCCCAGAGTTCTCAAATCTCAAACACACCCCACCAGTTGGAGACCTAGGCTGTGTGTCAAATGGCACCCTATTCACTACATAGTGCACTACCTTTGTCTAGAGCCCTAATGGGTATAGTGTGCCATTTTGTGTATTTAGGCTGTGCTCTGCAACCATATATTAATTCATATTTTAACACATAAACCATTCCTTTATGTGTGATCAAATCTAACTGTCTAAGACATGCTGCTTGTCTTTAAGGTTAACTAATTACTAATATGAGATTGTCATTTGTGAAGGACTAAAACTGAAAAATTTTAGATTGTGTATAGAGTTGCAAAACTCCGGTAACTTTCCCAAAATGCAAAGGTTTTCCAGAAATCCTGTCTGGAAGATTTGCAGAAATCAAGAAGAAATAAGCTGGAAATCCGGAATCCACCAACCAGGAATTCTGGAGAATCTAGGAATTTGGGGGAAATTACAGGAGTTTTGCGAACCCTTACTAAACTGATATTAAAGGGCAATTCAACCACTTTTCAACCTAATTTTCATTATCTTCAGCACAATACCATTGTCTAGATATGTGAAAAATTCAGATTTCTACGTTAAGTTCTACCCAATGACATCATTAAATGTTAAAACATTTTCAAACAGTGATTTGCGGTGAAGTGGGGAGCAAGAAAATACATTTACATTTTGCAGACGCTCTTATCCAGAGCGACTTACAGTTAGTGAGTGCATACATCATTATTTTTATATATATATATATATATTTTTTACTGGCCCCCCGTGGGAAATGAACCCACAACCCTGGCGTTGCAAACGCCATGCTCAACCAACTGAGCTACATCCCTGCCGGCCATTCCCTCCCCTATCCTGGACGACGCTGGGCCAATTGTGCGCCGCCCCATGGGTCTCCCGGTCACGGCCGGCTACGACAGAGCCTGGATTCGAACCAGGATCTCTAGTGGCACAGCTAGCACTGCAATACAGTGCCTTAGACCACTGCGCCACTCGGGAGATTACCCTCCCTCTGGCTAAATCAAATTGAAATATTTGTAACATGCTTTGTAAAACAACAGTGAAATGCTTACTTCCTAACAATGTAGAGAAAAAAAAGGAGAACTAACAGAAAAATATTAACATGAGGAATAAATACACAATGGGTAATGATAACTTGGTACCAGTACTGAGGCGAGAAAGTCTTTGCAGGTTTTGAAAAAAGTTGTTGTACTTTTAATCGTACCCTGTGATGTCACAGAGAAGCGTTATTTTTTTACCTTAACTTTTTAACCAGAGATCATTGGGCTCCCGAGTGTCGCAGCGGTCTAAGGCACTGCATCTCAGTGCTTGAGGCGTCACTACAGACCCCCTGGTTCGATTCCAGGCTGTATCACAACCGGCCGTGATTGGGAGTCCCATAGGGCGGCGCACAATTGGCCCAGCGTCGTCCGGGTTTGGCCGGTGTAGGCCGTCATTGTAAATAAGAATTTGTTCTTAACTGACTTGCCTAGTTAAATAAAGGTAAAATAATTTTTTTTTGAAATACGTCGTTTTCACATATGTAGACACTGGTATGGTGCTGGAGATATGAGGTTGAAAAAGGGGTGGAATTGCCCTTTAAATGTAAGATTGTGTGACTTGCTACTCTACATAGAACGCGTTTGGAGTGTGGGAGCGCTAAACTCATTAATGATTGAACTTAGTAATAGCCTATCTATCTAGAGTATCTACCTAGTACACTCCGCTAGCCTCTAGCCTATAGGGTTCACTGTCACTGAGTTAGTCCCAAATGGAACCCTATATCTTTTGTAGTGCACTACTTTTCACCAGGGCCCATAAGGAATAGGGTGCCATTTGGGACGCACTTCTGTCTACCCTGTCTGTCTGGGTCTCTGTACTCCCTAACCTTTGGTGTGTCTGTGTGTAGTAGGTGAGTGAAGTGAGGCGTGGCATACCAGAGGTGTGTGCGTGCGTATATATAAACAGTAGTTTGACCCCTTTCTATCCGGGTTGTTTGGGGTTGCTGCTGACAGTGCAACTGACACACACACACACACATGGCCAATTATCACGCTTGGGTTGATTTGTGTTTGAAGTGAGCGACCGCGAGCACACGCGGCAGGACACGCATGGCTGGACACAGTACATAGAAACAGGTGTCACACAGCTTTCCATAGCGTGTATTCCAGCCTAACTGACAGAGCGACATGTAATGTAGCCTAATGTTAAAGGTAGACTCAGTGAAATGATGTTGCCACAAACAGCACCGCCGATATTTGCGATGAGCGAGATGCAAGACTTCGCTCCCACACACTCGCACACAATATTTGCGAATGTGGATGGGTTTGCTTCACACTGAGATGTTTAGCCGCGCGCTTCAACGCTCTTATTTGCGGAAATGTACCCACTATGCGGTTTACTTTGTGCACCTACGTCATATCGCTGAGTCTACCTTTAGCAGCAGTGAATGGTATTTTAGATCTAGCAGCTTCAGATGTAACTAACAAACTACACTGGTCTGCAATGCATCCCGTTTTGCTTCCTGGGTGCGTATCAATAGTCTAACGTGGCTTCCTCTCCTCGTCTCCTCTCCTCTCCTTCATCTGCAGTGACGTGTAAAACCTAGGTAGGGGACAGCAATATTTTCTATCCATTTCCAGGGATTTGCTTTAACCAGTCCAGTTCTTTTCACCTCAGTGTAGATCAGTGGTAGTCACTAATATTTCAGAGGGAGACACTTTTGTAGGACAAAATCACTGGGCGAGTCGTCATACCCATCAGAATGGCGGTAGAGGGGGTCACAAAGTCAAATTGTACATTATATTTAATGGATTTATACATGATATTTAAGATACTATTAACATAGACCATCAGTATATTTGATTATCTATTTTTGGACACTTGGGGGTATCAGAAACAAAATAATTTGAATGTTGAAATGCATCAGAAAAGTATTGGAAAACATCATGGATGATAATCAAACCATCCTATAAGATCATTTGTGGAGAATCAATTCATTTCCCTCAGTTATTCTGTGCAGATTCATCACTCTCCCTTCTAACAAGCCCTGCAAAGCTTTGTAGGTGGTAATCGCTCCAACCGTTCAAAATCTAGAGCAAAATGTGTAGGAAGAAAACGATTTCAAGATGCGCTAGAAACTATTTTACTGCTGGGTTTGTCCCTTGATTCTACCAAGTAAGCGTCGCATTCAGCTGACTGAGGAAAACACAACACATTCTTTCAGATTATTGCAGCGAGTCGCCAATTAAGTCACAGAGCCGCATGTCGCGAGCCGCGCAATGACTGACTGGTTTAGACTAAGGAAAGGAGACGAGGAGAGGAGGCTATGTTAGACTATTGAGACCCAGCCCTCATGTCTTGGAGGAGTTCTAGGATCTAGGATCTGTGGGATCAATAAACCCTAACCTTTACCATTAGGTTGAAAACATCTTAAACTGACCTTTAGATTAGTGTCTTAATGCAACTTCATCTGTTTATTTTTCTTCTAAAGAAATTCTCTGTATGTACTGACACATACTGATTGTGTCCCAAATGATGCCCTTTTCCCTATGTAGTACGCATCCACCACCATACCTCCATAAACTTGATGAGAGGGGTAGTGATGGTTTAGAAGACAAGGGTGGGAACAACTCAAATTAAAACTAGGGTCTGTAGTTTTTATTTTATTTTAAGTATTATTATTGTTAACTTTTTCCTAGATGTTCACTTTTTATATATATTTTACTAATTTAGTCCTACAATTGTTGTGTAGGCAGCTGAGATGAATGGGGTTGTGATTTTATTTGGGGTTATATTTGAGAGATAATGGCTGTGTCCCAAATGGCACCCTATCCCCTATGTAGTGCACTACTTTTGACCAGGGCCCATAGGGCTGTCAAAAGTAGTGCACTATATAGGGAATAGGGTACTGTGTCAAAAGTAGTGCACTACATAGGGAATAGGGTGCAATGTGGGACATAGGCATTGAAAATGTGTAAATTATAAAGATGTTATTATTGGAGTATAATTAATTGCTTGCTTGAAATAAGAGGTCCATAGGTTAGTATGGTTGATAATGTTAAATTACAACCAGGAAGTTTTTCCTGACTGTGACCTGACCAGGAAAAACCCCTGGTCCTAGAAATATTACCTGGGGGGGTAATTTCATTTAAATCCCAGTCAACTAAACTTGCCATGGGGGATTTGTCCATAGAAGTCCACTTCACTTCTATAACTCGCCAAGAATGTAAATGGAATTTAACCCTGCTCTTCTGTGTAAAGTGATTAAGTTGATGTGCACTTTGAGAAGGGGAGGAGGGTTTATTGGGGTGTAGAGTGAGACGTCGCGGCCCGGATGCAGTGAAAAGTGGTATGGTGGAAGAAAATAATGTTTTGGTCTCCAATAAATAAATAAAAGAACTGGTTTATGATGGGAAAAGTGTCTGTCTCTCTCTCTCTCTGTTGTATGTGTGCACTAGTTTGGTTACATTGCACATTTTTATAAGTAGAATATTTACAGAATTTGGCTGGTAAAGCTGATTTGATTTCCTCAGGGGTTGCTGCTGTGTCTCCACTGACCCATATTGTTCTACACGGTCATGTCTTTCCCATAACTAGATGAAATTCAAAAAATACAGAATTTCCCCAAACATTACGAGGGATATACTTGAGAGTTAAAACAAGATTATTCTTGCTTCACTAAGCTATGAATCAACAACTCTTTTGTGTTTCTAAATCTGTTTTACCCACAATGGTTCCCCCCCCCACTGGATTCAATAAAGGATGACAAAGCAACAATTGTACATTTAATTCAGGTACATAGATACATTCCGAGATACATGTAAGAAAATACAGTTTGAAGTCTAGCTACACCTCGAGGGGATATTGCTTGCTTGTTTACAAAGTATAGAAAAGTATTGCCAAGTAAAAATATATATATAGTGTATATGTAATGGTACAAGAGTTAAGGAGAGAGAACTTCATATTTACAGGATAGCAAGCACCTCATGGAACAAGTCGTTTGTTCGATAACAACACTGAAATGCAATGAGGTCCAGAACAAATACAGAGACTGGATGCATACACAGGCCTACATATTTTTATATACATACAAAAACGAGACAAAATACTGCATTTACATGGTAGGAACAGATTTACTATAAGTAGAAGTTGTCTCAATCCTCAGCCCAATATAGTTGTCAGGTAGTTCAGTTAATTTGGTTTCTTAGTTATTGAACATATGGGCTCTCAATGGCCACATTGTCCCTGGTAGTTAATTAAAATAGTCCTGTGAAGCATGATCAATTCCAGACAGAAACGGTGTATATAGGCCCTATCGTGTGGCAAAGGTCGCCCCCTTGTGGAACAGGAAGAAGAGGCCCAATTTCTAGTTATTTACAGCAGAAGATGAAGCAAACACATTGAATGATTATATACTTTTCTGGACATCTGAAAAACTGCACGTTGTCATGGCAACCAATATTTCAAACCCAATATATGAGCTTCGAGAAAATTTTATTAATTTCCGATTGAACCGACATATGCAGCGTTTACCGTGAATGCAGTCTCCGCTAGCACGGGAACATTGTCTTAAAATGTCAATCGGGCTATAACGTGAAACTTCACTGCTACGGATTAAATCGAGCCTATAGTCTTCATGGTTTAAAATAGAGTGATGTATTTACAGCGTGATGGCATTGCCCATCGTCTCCCTAGTCTTCAACCGTATCACACATAAGAGTTCAGTTAGCCAACAGAGGCTTCAGAATATAGATGATCATAAAGGATACATCCACTGACGTTTTTTCTGGCTGTTAGATTGGATGGAGCTCAGCGTAGCATCACGAGAGATCACGGATAAATTGAGGGATAGAGGGGTGGGGATATAAACGCTATAGTAACAAAAAAAGACTAATGAAATACCCATATAAATTCACACGTTACAACAGTGTGTGTGTGCGCGACTATATTTGCACTCGTATGAATACGTATAAACACTCTTCACCCGTGTCTACAACATTCGAAGAGTACGACCCTACTTTACACAGAAAGCGGCACAGGTCCTAATCCAGGCACTTGTCATCTCCCGTCTGGATTACTGCAACTCGCTGTTGGCTGGGCTCCCTGCATGTGCCATTAAACCCCTACAATTTATCCAGAACGCTGCAGCCCGTCTGGTGTTCAACCTTCCCAAATTCTCTCATGTCACCCCGCTCCTCCGCACACTCCACTGGCTTCCAGTTGAAGCTCGCATCTACTACAAAACCATGGTGCTTGCCTACGGAGTTGTGAGGGGAACGGCACCTCCTTATCTTCAGGCTCTGAATCAGACCCTACACCCAAACGAGGGCACTACGTTCAACCACCTCTGGCCTGCTAGCCCCCCTATCTCTACGGAAGCACAGTTCCCGCTCAGCCCAGTCAAAGCTATTCGCTGCTCTGGCACCCCAATTGTGGAACAAGCTCCCCCACGACAGCGGAGTCACTGACCACCTTCCGGAGACACTTGAAACCCTACCTCTTTAAGGAATACCTGGAATCGTCTAACAGTAATCCTTCTACCACCCCCCCTCCCTTCCTCCTCCTCCCCCCTCCCCCTCCCCCTCCCCCAGTGGTGGTTGTCCCACTGGCTATCCTAATTGAATGCACCAATTTGTAAGTCACTCTGGATAAGAGCGTCTGCTAAATGACTTAAATGTAATGTAAAATGTCCCTCAACATGGTCCAACCACCTCCCAGCCACCCAGAAATGACAATAGGGCAGACCAGGCAAAGGCATGGTGGACCACTCCAACCATTTATAGTCCCAATCCGCCCTGCACCCACCCCTCCATACCACCCACCAGTGTTCGAACCTATCATACCATAGTCTCAGACCCTGAGCCCTTGCCTGTGAAGAAGTCCCAAAAATGACTCGTATGACTAGGAGAGGGTTTCTCTTTCTCCTCCTGGGGTGTCTGCCTCACCCAGATACTGTTTTCCCCCTGTCCTCCCAGGCTGGAGCATGAGGCAGCCCCCAGGGTGAAGCTCAGACCTTCGCTGTGCTCTGGGTGGACTCTGGAGCTACTGGAGGGCTGGGCCAGACTCAGTAGGTTGTGGTGGGAGTGGAACTGTCTCATCTGACCAATGGATTTAGACGGGATCTCGCTGGAACCTGGTGAGGGAGAGGTGTTATTAGAATGTTACTTTGTTATTACAATGTTATCAAGCTCTTAACAGAATAATAAGATCAGTATCCTAAGGCCAGGCACCCCACCCTAAAATATATATTTTTAAAAATCTTAATCATATCACAATCAACTTTTAACAGTTGAATGTACACAAATATAATACTTTTTTGTATTAACATTTTCCAGAAATATTTTATTAAAATATGCAAATTATGCGATGGTCAGTAAATATGCCCATATTTGCGCATCATGCAGATCTATTTTTCTGGGCACTGGATGAAGTCAGCCTAAATATTTTGGTTTAATTTTGTTAAGACACTCCAGGACCGGACTTGTCCAGAGTGACTTGTGGATAAATACTTTTAAAATCTAAAAACTTACGTAAAATGTATTTTTGGCACATTTTCCCCCTAAGAAAATGTTATCTAGAATAAAACATTTACAACATATCAACAATTCCCCCTGGGGAAGTCTGGAGAATATATCTAAGCATAACCACACAAAATGTGGTGAATGCAGATGCCTCTGAAGAGGAAAAAATGTGGGAAGTCTAACTGCCATTTCCCGAAAGTCAAAGACAAGTACACTGAAATTAGACTACCAAATGACAAACCCCTATTTAGACCCAATCACCATCTCTTCTAAGTTACTAAATATAGTCCAGTTTGTAATGTTCTCTATGAAATGGGCTTTTACATTATTGATGTGTCCATTTTAAAGTGGTTAAAATTCATAAAAATGGTGATGACAGTAGTATGATAAACTAACGAAAATATACATTTGCATCCATTTTTTAAATATATATTTTGAAAATACAAAATGGACCAAAATACCAACAAAATCTCAAAATCGATAGGTAGATGCAAAAATTTAATTTCAATCTGTGGTGCCTAGCCTTAACCCTAACCCTAGTGTGGCAGACCTGAGGGTTTGATCAAGACATTTACACAGATCAGACACAAGTGTGATACCTCAGTTTCAAGGTGTTTATTTAAAACAATAAAGAAAAAGAAAATAAACCAGTCTCCTCCTGGAGACCTCTTCCGGGTTACCGCCTTCTGGGCTCCGGGGAATGCTGTCTCCTCTGGGGTAGATAACCGAGCCCCTTGGTTCTATCAGACCGTGAGGACGTCTGTCTGGAAGCAACCTCTCATTACCTCCAACCCTCCCATGTGCTGCCCTCCTTGCAGCTTTATGGGCCCCATATGGCTGGTGAGTAATCAGCCCCTTGATTAATCACCAGCCTCAATCAGCCCCAATTAGTCCTGGCCGTCGAGACCTGGCACGTCCAGCAGAGGGAGCCACCTCCGCGTGATGTAGACTCCATCTGTCACCAGGCCTCGACGAGTCTCCCCCTTGTGGCTTGTCCGCGGAACGCCACACTGGCTTCATGTCCACACCCCGGCTCAACCCTAGATTCATGTCTACACTGCGGCTCAACCCTAATCCTAACCATAGCACGTCCACACCTCGGCTCACCCCTAACCCTAACTTTAACCCTAGCTGGATGTTGCATAACAATAGAGCTAATAAAGGTGTAGTGACCCCATAAATATCGATAACTCACGTCCCGCTAAGTACACTGAACAAAAATATAAGTGCAACATGCAACAATTTCAAAGACTTTACTGAGTTAAAGTTCATATAAGCAAATCAGTCAATTGAAATAAATTAATTAGATGTTAATCTATGGATTTCACGACTGGGAATACAGACATGCATCTGTTGGTCACAGATACCAAAAAAAAAAAAGTAGGGGCGTGGATCAGAAAACCAGTCAGTATCTGGTGTGACCACCATTTGCCTCAAGCAGCGCGAGACTTGATCAGGCTATTGATTGTGGCCTGTGGAATGTTGTCCCACTCCTCTTCAATGGCTGCGCGAAGTTGCTAGATATTGGCCGGAACTGGAACACGCTGTCAGACATGTAGATCCAGAGCATCCCAAACATGCTCAATGGGTGACATGTCTGGTGAGTATGCAGGCCATGGAAGAACTGGGAAATTTTCAGCTTCCAGGAATTGTGTACAGATTGTTGCGACATGGGGCTGTGCATTATCATGCTGAAACATGAGGTGATGGCGGCGGATGCATGGCACGACAATAGGCCTCAGGATCTCGTCACGTACAGTGCATTCGGAAAGTATTCAGACACCTTTACTTTTTTCACATTTTGTTACGTTACAGCCTTATTCTAAAATTGATAAAATATTTTTTTCCCTCATCAATATACAGACAATACCCCATAATGACAAAGCAAAAACAGGTATTTTTGAAATTTTTGCAAATGTATTCCAAATAAAAAACAAAAATACCTTATTTACATAAGTATTCAGGCCCTTTGCTATGAGACACGAAATTGAGCTCAGGTGCATCCTGTTTCCATTGATCATCCTTGAGATGTTTCTACAACTTGATTGGAGTCCACCTGTGGTAAATTCAATTAATTGGACATGATTTGGAAAGGCACACACCTGTCTATATAAGGTCCCACAGTTGACAGTGCATGTCAGAGCAAAAACCAAGCTATGAGGTCGAAGGAATTGTCCGTAGAGCTCCGAGACAGGATTGTGTCGAGGCACAGATCTAGGGAAGGGTACCAAAACATTTCTGCAGCATTGAAGGTCCCCAAGAACACAGTGGCCTCCATCATTCTTAAATGGAAGAAGCTTGGAACCACCAAGACTCTTCCGAGAGCTGGTCGCCCGGCCAAACCGAGCAATTAGGGAAGAAAGGCCTTGGTCAGGGAGGTGACCAAGAACCCGATGGTCACTCTGACAAAGCTCCAGAGTTCCACTGTGGAGACAGTAGACCCTTCCAGAAGGACAACCATCTCTGCAGCACTCCACCAATCAGGCCTTTATGGTAGAGTGGCCAGACAGAAGCCACTCCTCAGTAAAAGGCAAATGACAGCCCGCTTGGAGTTTGACAAAAGGCACCTAAAGGACTCTCAGATCATGAGAAAGAAGATTATCTGGTCTGATGAAATCAAGATTGAACTCTTTGACCTGAATGCCAAGCGTCACGTCTGGAGGAAACATGGCACCATCCCTATGTTGAAGCATGGTGGTGGCAGCATCATGCTGTGGGGATGTTTTTCAGCGGCAGGGACTGGGAGACTAGTCAGGATCGAGGGAAAGATGAACGGAACAAAGTACAAAGAGATCCTTGATGAAAACCTGCTACAGAGCGCTCAGGACCTCAGACTGGGGCGAAGGTTCACCTTCCAACAAGACAACGACCTTAAGCACACAGCCAAGACAACGCAGGAGTGGCTTTGGGACATGTCTCTGAATGTCCTTGAGTGGCCCAGCCAGAGCCCAGACTTGAACCCGATCGAACATTTGTGGAGAGACCTGAAAATAGCTGTGCGGCGACGCTCCCCATCCAACCTGACAGAGCTTGAAAGGATCTGCAGAGAACAATGGGAGAAACTCCCCAAATACAGGTGTGCCAAGCTTGTAGCGTCATACCCAAGAAGAATCAAGGCTGTAATCGCTGCCAAAGGTGCTTCAACAAAGTACAGAGTAAAGGGTCTGAATACTTATGTAAATGTTATATTTCCGTTTTTGCTTTGTCATTACGGGGTAGTCTGTGTAGATTGATGAGAATGTATTATTTTTTAAATACATTTTAGATTAAGGCTGTAACGTAACAAAATGTGGAAAAAGTCAAGGTGTCTGAATACTTTCCGAATACACTGTATGTGTGACTTAACATTCCTGTTGTGGTTGAGTCTACCTGCTATGGGTGTAATAAAAGAGGTGGGACCCCGTAAGAATGAGTAACTTCCATTTCCTGTTGTGGTGGTGTCAGAAGACGTCCAGGACACTGTTTAAACCTAAACCCAAACCTGATCCTCAACCTAAACCTAAACCTGATCTTAAACCTAAACTCGATGACTTACGTTTCTTGTTGTTATGGTGGCGTTGGAGGACGTCGAGGTTGAGGAACACCTCTGTGGTCAGCCTGCCGTCCCCGGGCTCGTCGGGGTTGAAGAGGAGCAAGGGGGGCTCCAGGGGTGACAGGCTACCACTAGACGCCCCTACAGAGTCCAGAGATGCCCCCGTGTCCCGCCGACCCCCCGCTGTGTCTGCCGTCTCCACCGTCAGGTGACTGCCACTGTGGGAGCGGGGAGAGGGGGTAAGAGGAGAGGAGGGGAAGAAAGGAGAGGAACGGAGAGAGAAATGGGGGAGGAGAGCAAGTAGAGGGAGTAGAGATTAGAGTATTTTATTATCCACGTTGCAAAAAGTCTTGCAGCGCCACAAATAGAGCTATTGAAACATGCTCAATAAACACACAACACTAAGACTCAGAGACAACTGAAGTGCTGATCCAGAATCAGTTTAGCCTTTTAGATCATAGTAAATAAGAATATATGGACAGGCTGTACCTAATCCGAGATCAGCATTCCTACGCCGAGACTCTTTGTAAATATGGGCCCTGAAGTGTACACCTACCTGATTTTCCTGCGAAGGAGATAGTCGATGATTTCAGGATCTGTCTGGATGAGACTCATCAGCACCTCCTGCTGGAGCTCTGCTGACACCTGGGGAGATGAGGACAGGAGGGTGACCCACACACACGCGCTTGCGCACGCTAACACACACAGTGGTGTAAAGTACTTTAAAGTGCTACTTAAGTAGATTTTGGGGGTATCTGTACTTTACTATTTATATTTAGGACAACTTTTACTCCACTACATTACTAAAGAAATAAGGTACTTTTTACTCCATACATTTTCCCTGACACCCAAAAGTACTCGTTACATTTCGACTGCTTAGCAGGACAGGGAAATGGTCAATTTCACACACTTATCAAGAGAACATCCCAGGTCATCCCTACTGCCTCTGATCTGGCGGACTCACTAAACACAAATGCTTCGTTTGTAAATTATGTCTGAGTGTCGGAGTATGCCCCTGGCTATCCGTACATTTAAACAACCTGAAACCCACCCACACACAACCACACACTCCAACTACCGTACCGTGAACAGTCGTCTGTAGTTCTGTATAAGGTGCAGGGTGACGTTGATGATGGCAGCGCTGTCCACAATGCCCATGGCGTGGGGACTCATCTCCCTGTCCCCTCCGCCTCTCTCCCCCTGCAGCAGGTTGGGACCAAAGATCACTGCCAGGTTGGTTGCTGTCATCTTGTTGCCGGGGAACTGCAGGGAAAGAGTTAGGGAGAGAGAGGTTAGGGGAGAGACCGCATATTAGGTCTACCTACTGTGTAGGCTAGGCTAGTTAGTGTGAGCTACAGAAAGAGAGAGGCGTTAGGAGACAGTATATAATATAGAAAGGGTCTCGAGAGACAGAGAGACAGAGAGAGAGAGAGAAGCTAGTGTGTTGAGGACGGACAGATGCTGACAGAGTAAGACAGACAGAAAGAGAAACGGACAAACTGACAGAAAAAATATGGACAGAATGATATACAGTCCCATGACTTGTATACTAAGTTGTGGAAGCGACAGACACTCACGGACCCCCACCCCCCCTCACCCCACCCTCATTTGGGACTAACCTCCTGGTGCTGTGGTCCTATGGTGTCCTGTGCATGGCTCTCTACGGTGTGTAACAGGGTGAGGAGGCGGAGCAGGGTATCACAGTTACATGGGGGTAACAGGTAGAGCAGCTGCTGGAGGTACAGGAGCTGGTCTGTCCCTCGCAGAACTGAGAGACAGAGAGAGAGAGAGAGAGAGAGAGAGAGAGAGAGAGAGAGAGAGAGAGAGAGAGAGAGAGAGAGAGAGAGGAAGGAGCAAGAAGAGACCTTGGTGAGCATAAATTCACTTTGTGAATTTACCAGTAGGAAATGATAACGGTTCGTACAGCTAGTGTGTTTCGTATAGGTTCATGTGTGTGTGTGTGTGTGTGTGCGCGCGTCGTACGGTTGGCGTGTAGGAAGGCAGCGTAGAGCTCTCTTGGCAGTAGAGGGTCAGGCATGTCTCTGAGGAACTCCTTCAGTAATGCCGCTACATCATGGACACTGTGCTCTTCATCCAGACACACATCTGTTCCTATGTCAAAGTCCTCACGCAGCTGGGTGGGGCAAACACACATCAGCACCATATCAGAACACACACACACACACACACACACACACACACTAGAACGAGCAGAGAGACATACACAGACACACACTTAAAAGGCAGTGGCAACGGATACACACACACAAGGATGCACAGTTCGAGGCAGCACCCATGTGAGAGTCAGCACGCACACACACATAAATCACAACCAGACACATACACAAATAAGTTCACATGCACCGGCCACACACAGTATAAGGTCAGTTTCCCATGTGACACATTTCTTTTTAAACAGGAAATGAAAGGGATCAACGGCCCTGGGTACAAAGTATACAGCAGAAGAGAAGTACATCTGCCACAACATCAACACACTGGCTAGTACTACCTAGTAGGCATAAATAACTACTGTATAAAGTTAAGGTAAAGCACAATTCTGCTGTAGTTGGGCTAACATTTGTGTACTATGGAGAGCAAATGTACATCAATACACTGGCTAGTAAATAGGCCTAAACAAGTGGGAGAGCTAATTGTAACGTTGAAGACATTAACATTTATGTGTGGTGAGCAAAAATACTCACCTGCCGAACTCTCTTTTTGGAGCTCCCAATACGAAAGATCCCCACAGTTTGTAGACCTGTGGAGAAGGAAATAAAGGTACTTCAGATTATTGCGATACACCAAGATCTCTCAATATTCTATCCCATATATTGTACACTTTAGAAGTGTCAGAGAGGTGGTTCAATAAACCACACTCGCATGATGAGTAACCTTGCTTAAGACCCGAAGACTTATGTTAGCTCCCTGATCTAATGCCTAAGCTGTAGCTAAGTGGGCTAACATAGTCACATCAGCAGACAGCCGTGTCTCACCGTATCTCTCTATGTGGCAGCAGCACCTCTCCAACACACGGGGAACCTGTCTATAGATGGGGTTGAGGCTCAGCTTGGTCTGGGTCCGCCCCCCGGCACCTGCTGCAGTCTTCTTCAGCTCCAGCTCTGCTGGGTGGGACAGCTGCAGCGCCTCCAACAGGCGGGACTGACTCTCTACAAGATCTGAGATGGAGTCCACTGACAGGCCACCCTGTAGGGGGGAGAAGGGGAAGGCGGGAGGAGAGGGAGAGAGAGATTAAGCATTTCAAGTTCAAGTTTCAAAACCTTTAGGAGTTGATTAAAAGGGAGAGTGAAAAACAGAGGGATGAGAATAAAGAGTAGGAGAGGAACGATAGTAGGAATGAAGAAAGTGAGACATGAGTGAGGAGCACCGGGAAGAGATGAGAGAATGAGGGAAGGAGAGAGGAATATTAGGAAATTATGGATGAGAAGGAAGGAGAGGGAGTGAAGGAACAGAAGAACGAGGGTGTGAGAGGATAAATAGATGGGTGATGGAGAGGGGGTAAAAGTAAAGAGAAACTATTATTTCAACAATATTTTTCCTGGCTTTCAAAAAAGATTTCCTTTAGTTGATCATAGGCCAGTTGCCATGAAAACTTTTTTGCAAAACTATCCAGTTAGTGTAGGGATGAATATGACATTTTCCCTGGGTAAAATAATGAGGTAAAACATTTAAAGAATTCAAGTTTTAATTTTTGGGTGAAATGTTCTGGGTTTCTTCAGGACAGTGTTCTCATGACTAATTATATTATTTATTTGTCGGCCATTTATTTGCGTTCCCTTTGATTCCTGTTTTCCTGTGTCTCCATCTTTCCCAGTAGTGGAAGTCTAGTATGTGTGCGTATTGGTAACTGATTATTTTTTCATGTAACTGTAATCAGTAACAGATTACATTTTATCAAGTAATCCGCCCAACGTGTGTGTGTATAAACAAGTTGCTGCTACTGCCATTTCCATCTACTCCAGTCAATTTCCTTCTATCTCTTGGATATGGAACCTAGAAAAACACAAATACCGCCCTTTAACATTCAAGCTTTAAATAAAGATTTCTATGGAAACCTGAGTCATGCAAGCCCTTAGGGTGCATCTCAATCATAGCCACAGGAAGTAGGGGTGCTGAGGGTGCTGCAGCACCCCCTGATAAATCACAATTATGTATTATTATAATTTGTATTTCCCACCAAATGAGTGCACTAGGCCTTTATTACTGCAGTATGAGCGGAGAACAATACTCGTCAGTAGGGCGGAGAAAAGCATCCCAACCCCAAAATATTTTCCCGCGGCCATGATCTCAATAGTCTAAAGCAGATTCCTCTCCTCGTCTACGTTCCTTCCTCTGTTTTGATTTGAAACGTGTGTGTCAGGGTCTTTCACTTTCCAAAGTAAATGTGAATCAGAAATGGTAAAAAGCATTGCTACACCGAATAATTAGTCAACTCAACCTTCTTGTATCTCTTAGATGTAGGAAGTACAATCACACAAAAATCTCCCATCAACATCAATGCATCATTTACACAGAAGTTAAGTTATGCATGAGTAACCTGGTCCCGGATTTGTTTGTGCTGTCTCTTATTGTCTTTGTCACATTTGGCAGCACATTCAGAATTCAGTGTAAATTAGGTTAGGGCCCTAATTAAAGGGTGCATCTCAAACGTGCCTTCCTCGTCTCTATCCCTTCATTCTGTTCTGACGTGAAAACAAATACAGTATCAGGCCCCTTAACCCTGGCTAGTAATGACAGTGAGTTAGAGCCACCAGCAGAGAAGGTGTCTGAGCTCTTACCCAGACCAGCAGGACAGCAGGTTAGAGCGCAGCATGATACAGATATTAACACAACAGGGGCTCAACTTAAATACACACACACACAGACTCTATGCCCGAATGCATGCACGCATGTGCACACAGTATTTGCTCTGCTAATATTTTGACTGTGTTGCTGTAACAAACAACGGTCTGACTCCATACCAGGAAAATGAATTGATTGTGAGAATGTTTGATGGAGAGACAGCCAGATAGAGGGCAGACAGATTTAACTGAATGTTCCTTGTGTGCGTCTCCAATGGCACCCTATTCCCTATATAGTGCACTACACGGTGCCATTTGGAATGCAGACCTTGTTTCATTTTCCAATATCATTTACATTACATTTACAACATTGATTACCGGGGTCGGGGTGCTGAGAGAGTAATACTGATAGTCATCGTTGAACTTCTGTACCCCAGATTTTTGTTGAAGTTGGGTATATTGTTATATTGTTAAAGTAAAACAACTCAGATGTATTTTTGAACGGATATGTTTGGATCAGTTTCACCTATGTTACAGTATTTCACAATAACCACATTCTTAGGACTACGGAATGTGCTGGCTAGTACGTTCAAGTGGCAAATGCCTACATTAGAAATGTTTGATTATCTTAGAGGAGATATGTCAGCGTGGTCATGTTTTGAAACCGTAGCTTGAAGTTGATAAGTCATGGTTGACAAATGTTAGTTGGATTTTTGACTGCTCTTTTGAAAGCCAAAGAGAGGTCTGCATATTTCAGACAAAAGTAAAGCCCAGACATACAGACGAGCATTTACATCTACTTGTCTCTGTGTGTGTGTCTCTGTATGTGTGTGTGCGCGCGTCTGCGCTCTCCAACTCCAACTCACCCGTCTCTGCACTCTAGCCTTCTTATCCAGGAACCTGGGTGAGAGTGGCTTGCTGTGCAGCGCCAGTGCTGATGATGATGAAGATGTAGCCGTGCTACAGAGGGGTTTATTCCCGTTGCTCTGCTGCTGTTTCTCAGCCCGGAACCACAGGACGCTGGCCTCTAGATCCAGGCAGTCTCTCCGACTCTCCTTCAGAGCAAATCAAATCAAACTTTATTTAAAGTGCATTTATAATCACAACACACTTTACAGTAAATAGAACTAAAGTAAAGGTTGGTCGTCTGCCTTTTCTAGTGTGCGGTTTTTACACTTGTTTTTGCATACATGTTTTTTTTCTGTATTTTTCACACTTTACAGTAAGACAATCTATTGAAGTAGATTAACAAATAAACCTTCAGAGCATCCTGACGCTGCTTGTATGCCCGGTCGTTGGCTATCACTTGGGAGAGAGGGATGCCAAATGCCTTGGCGGCCGTCTCTGTGGGATGAAGGAAGAGGTCAAAAGTGGTATGGATGGAGGAAAGGAAATAGGGATAGATAGGGAAGGAGAGAGTGGGAAGAACAGATATTTCATTTCAGTAACATTTAAACTATCTACTAACCCTAACCTTAACCCTTATCCTAAAAAAATATATAAATATAAATTTCTCACCCATCTACACACAATACCCCATAATGACAAAGTGAAAACATGTTTTTAGAAATGTTTGCAAATGTACAGAAATATCTAATTTACATAAGCATTCACACCCCTGAGTCAATACTTTGTAGAAGCACCTTTGGCGACGATTACAGCTTTGAGTTGTCGGGTACGTCTGTATCAGCTTTGCACATCTGGATTTTTTTCCCATTCTTCCTTGCAGATTTTCTCAAACTCTGTTAACTTAGATGGGGAGCGGCACTGAACAGCAATCTTCAACTCTTTCCATAGATTTTCAATGGGATCCAAGTCTGGGCTTTGGCTGGGCCACTCTAGGACTATCACATTCTTGTTCTAAAGCTATTCCAGCTTTGCTTTGGCTGTATGCTTGGGGTCATTGTCCTGTTGGAACGCATATCTTCGCCCCAGTCTAAGGCCATTTGCACTCTGAAGCAGGTTCTCATCAAGGATTTGCCTGTATTTGGCTCCATTCATTGTTCCCTCTATCCTTACCAGTCTCCCAGTCCCTGCCGCTGAAAAGCATCCCCATAGCATGATGCTTCCACTACCATGCTTCATGGTAGGGATGGTGTTACACAGGTGATGAGCTGTGTCTGGTTTTCTCCATACATATCGCTTTGTATTCAAGCCAAAGAGTTACATTTTTGTCTCATCAGACCACAGAATCTTTTGACTTATGCTCTCAGAGTCTTTTACGTGCCGTTTTTGCAAACTCCAGGCATGCTGTCATGTGCCTTTTTCTCAGGAGTGGATTCCGTCTGGCCACTCTCTCATAAAGCCCAGATTGGTGATGTGCTGTCGAGACACTTGTCCTTTTGGCAGGTTCTCCCATTTCAGCTAAGGAACGCTGTAGTTCTGCCAGAGTGGTCATTGGGTTCTTGTTCACCTCCCTGACCAAGGCCCTTCTTGCCCGGTTTCTCAGTTTGGTCAGACGGCCAGCTCTAGGCAGAGTCTGGGTAGTTCTATATTTTTTCAATTTCCCAATGATGGAGACCACTGTGCTCTTGGAAACTTTCAACACTCTAGACATTGTTTTATACCCTTCCCCAGATATATGCCTCAACACAATTCTATCTCAGAGATATATGGCCAGTTCCTTGAGCACGGCGCTTGTAACGCCAAGATAGTGGGTTCGATCCCCGGGACCACCCATACACAAAAATGTATGCACGCATGACTGTAAGTCGCTTTGGATAAAAGCGTCTGCTAAATGGCATATTATTATTATTATTTATTATTATTAGTTTCTGCTCTGACATGCACTGTCAACTGTGGGACCTTATATAGACAGGTGTGTTTCTTTCTAAATCATGTCCAAACAATTGAATTGGCCACAGGTGGACTCCAAGCAAGTTGTAATGACATCTCAAGGATGATCAAAAGAAATTGGATGCACCTGAGCTCAATTTGGGGTGACATAGCAAAGGAATGTGAATACTTATGTAAATGAGATATTTCTCGATTTCATTTTCAATACATTTGCAGCATTTTCTGAAAACATGTTTTCACTTTGTCATGATTGGCTATTGTGTGTAGATGGGTGAGAAAATAAATGCATTTAGTTCATTTTGAATTCAGACTGTAACACAACAAAATGTGGAATAATTCAAGGGGTATGAATACTTTCTGAAGGCACTGTACATGTAGGCAGGGATTCGGAGAAAGTGACTGGTAGCAGGATAAATAATAATAATAATAATAATAAACAATATGGCAGCAGCATAAGTGGTGGGTGGGTGTGTATGTGAGTGTTTGTGTGTGGGTGTTAGTGTGAGAGTGTAGGCGTAATAGATGGATATACTGTTCATGTACTGTAAACAGGGTTTAAAAGTGACTGGTAGCAGGAATATATAAATACTTATGTTAATATACTAATGGCAATATATATTGCCTTCAGAAAGTATTCACACCCCTTGACCTTTTCCACATTTTGTTGTGTTACAAAGTGGGATTCAAATGGATTTTTGGTCAACGATCTACACAAAATAATGTCAAAGTGGAAGAAAGATTCTAACATTTATTAAACATTTATGAAAAATAACGAACTAATATGTACTGTATCTTGATTAAAGAAGTATTCACCCCCCTGGAGACAATACATGTTAGAATCACCTTTGGCAGTGATTACAGCTGTGAGTCTTTTTGGCCAAGTCTCTAAGAGCTTTGCACACCTGGATTGTACAATACTTGCTCATTATTATTTTTTTAATTCTTCAAGCTCTGTCAAGTTGGTTGTTGCTCATTGCTAGAAAGCTATTTTCAAGTCTTGCCATAGATTTTCATGCCGATTTAACTCAAAACTACAACTAGGCCACTCAGGAACATTTAATGTAATCTTGGCAAGCAACTCCAGTGTAGATTTGGCCTTGTGATTTAGGTTATTGTCCTGCTGAAAGGTGAATTCGTCTCCCAGTGTGTGTTGGAAAGAAGTCTGAAGCAGGTTTTCTTCTAGGATTCTGCCTGTGCTTAGCTGTATTCCATTGCTTTTTATCCTGAAAAACTCCCTAGTCCTTGCCAATGACAAGCATACCCATAACATGATGCAGCCACCACTATGCTTGAAAATATCAAGAGTGGTACTCAGTGATGTGTTTTGTTGGATTTGCCCCAAACCAAACATAATGTTTTGTATTCAGGACAAAAAGTTAATTTATTTGTCACATTTTTTGCAGTATTACTTAAGTTCCTTGTTGCAAACAGGATGCATGTTTTGGAATATTTTTTATTCTGTACAGGCTTCCTTCTTTTCACTCTGTCATTTAGGTTAGTATTGTGGAGTAACTAGAATCTTGTTGATCCATCCTCCGTTCTCATATCACAACCATTAAACTCTGTAACTGTGTTAAAATCACCATTGGCCTCATGGTGAAATCCCTGAGCAGTTTCCTTCTTCTCCGGCAACTGAGTTAGGAAGGATGCCTGTATCTTTGTGGTGACTGGGTGTATTGATACACCATCCAAAGCCTAATTAATAACTCCACCATGCTCAAAGGGTTATTCAGAGGGATATTTTTTACACATCTACCAATCGGGGCCCTTCTTTGTGAGGCATTGGATAAACCTCCCTGGTCTTTGTGGTTGAATCTGTGCTACTCGATTGAGGGACCTTACAGATAATTGTATGTGTGGGGTACAGAAATGTGTAGTCATTCAAAAATCATGTTAACCACTATTATTGAACACAGAATGAGTCCATGCAACTTATTATGTGATTTCTTAAACACATTTTTACTCCTGAACTTAGCTAGGCCTGCCATAACAAATGAGCTTTTCATGTTTGTTTAAAAAAAAAAAATATTTCAACAAACAAAATTCCCCTTTGACATTATGGGGTATTGTGTGTAGATTGGTGACACAAAATCTCAATTTAATCCATTTTAAATTCAGGCTGTCACACAACAAAATGTAGAATAAATAAGGGGATATGAATACTTTGTGAAGGCACTGTACATGTAAACTGTCACGTCTCCTAAACCCAACGCACCCTAATCACCTCCAGCGCACCTGCACCTCATCATCTCATCACCACCCCTATATAGCCCTGAATTGTTCAGTGTTGTGTTGTGTGTGATTGTTAGTGTAATGTTGTGTACTCGCTCTTTGTTTATCTATTGCTCAGTGTTAAGTAAACCTTTACATTGTTGATTCCTGCCTCTTCGTATCCTCAGTACTCATCACAGAATCACAAAGATGGATGCAGCAGGTAATCCTCCTGGAGTTCCCCAGCGCCTCGACCAGCACCAGCAGCAGATTGCCCAGCTGAACGCCGCCATGCAGGAAGTGCTCCAAACGCTCCATAAACTGACCATCGCTCCGGTTCATTTTACATTTACGTCATTTAGCAGACGCTCTTATCCAGAGCGACTTACAGTTAGTGAGTGCATACATTTTTTTTTTCATACTGGCCCCCTGTGAGAATTGAACCCACAACCCTGGCGTTGCAAACACCATGCTCTACCAACTGAGCTACACGGTTCCACCTCAGGGAGCGGCGAGTGCACCCAGTCCACCTCCTCCCGGGCTATCACCAACGTCTGAGGGACCCCTACCCTGCCGGAGCGCTATGACGGGAAAACAATAAAATGTAGAGGCTTCCTGCTACAGGTCTCACTGTATCTGGCACATCAGCGTGGGGCATCTCCATCGGACCAAGCCAGGATAGCGCTGGTGATTTCGCTACTGAAGGGAAAGGCGCTGAATTGGGCCACGGCAGTCTGGGAAGGAGGTGAGGCCGCGGCGCTTCCCTACTCCACCTTCCTCGCTCGGTTCAGGGCGGTGTTCGATCATCCCACAGAGGGAAAGGATGGCGGTGAGCGTCTCCTCTGGCTACAACAGGGAGAGGGGGCCGCGTTCGAGTATGCCCTGAGCTTTCACACGGTGGTGGCGTCTTCCGCTTCCGGCTGGAATGAGCGTGCTCTGTGCACAGCCTTCAGGAGAGGCTTACGGGAGGACATCACGACGGAACTCGCATGTCGGGACAACGAGATGGACCTTGATACCCTCATCGCCACGTCCATTCGTCTTGACGGCATGTTGAGAGACCGACGGCGTTCCCAACACCTCCTGGAGCCTCGACGCTCACCCCATCTGAGCTATGGAAGCCGCCCTGCCTCCAAGTCCTCACCCATGGATGTGGGCAGCACACCCTACACCACCACGGACCACAGATCTCCTGGCAGCTCCCTATCTAGGTGGAATAACTCCCGTCGCCGCTCCGTGAGTGTTCCGTCATCACCTGTCACCAAACCATTGTTTTTAGTTCCCCTAACGGTAAATGATTCTTCCTTCTCTTCGCTTTCCACGGCAATGATAGATTCCGGATCAGCGGGGAACCTTATAGATAGGGAGCTGGTCTATGAATGGGGTTTGCCCATCGTGCCACTGCCTTCTCCGCTACACGTCACCTCACTGGACAATAAACCACTTTGATCAGGCACCATTACGCAAGTCACTCTCCCCATCACCATCACCATTCCCACACTACCGGAGCACCACGAGGAGCTGTCCTTCCACATCGTCACGTCACCCTTTCACCAGATCGTCTTGGGATTGCCCTGGCTCAGACTACACAACCCCACCATCAATTGGATCACTAAGAGGATCGCAGCCTGGTGCCCCTCATGCCGGAGTACCTGTCTGCCGGTGGTTTGTTGTTCTCCCATGGAGAGTCCGGAGTCTGCTCTCCAGCCCAACATTCCACGTGAGTACGCAGATCTCTCCGATGTCTTCTCTGCCTCCAAGGCTAAGTGTCTCCCTCCTCACAGGCACTGGGACTGCGCCATTGACCTGCTGGAGGGACAACACCCCCCGAAGAGTCACATTTACTCCCTCTCCATAGCGGAGACTGAGGCCATGGAGATATATGTGGCGGAGACCCTGAAACAGGGGTTCATCAGACGCTCTACCTCTCCTGCCTCTGCCAGCTTCTTCTTCGTGGCCAAAAAAGACAGAGGACTGAGGCCGTGCATTGACTACCGGGGGCTGAGCACAGTCACCACCAAGTACTGGTACCCCCTCCCTCTGGTTCCATCGGCCATCGAGCAGCTGCTAGGGGCCTGGTACTTTACTAAGTTGGACCTGAGGAGTGCCTACAACCTGATCCGAATCCGGGAAGGAGACGAGTGGAAGAAGGCATTCAGCACTACCTCAGCCCACTATGAATATTGCGTCATGCCCTACGGCCTCGCCAACACACCTTCTGTGTTCCAGTCCTTCGTCAATGACGTATTCCGAGACATGCTGAGTAGACAGGTGGTGGTGTACATCGACGATATCCTGATCTACTTGGCTATGTTTGAGGAGCACGTCATGGACGTCAGAGCAGTCCTACACAGCCTGTTGGTGAAGGGGGAGAAATGCAAATTCCACCAACAGGCCATCTCCTTCCTGGGATACAGGATCAGTCCTCAGGGGGTGTTCATGGAAAGAAGATGGACGCCGTCAGGTCATGGCCAGTCCTCACCACCATCAAGGGCCTACAGAGCTTCCTGGGCTTCGCAAATTTCTACCGGTGTTTCATCAGGTCCTTCAGCTCCATAGCCGCCCCGCTCACCTCTCTCCTTAAGGGGGAGCCTCAGAAGCTGGCCTGGAACCCTGAGACTGACGCTGCCTTCAAGAGGCTGAAGGAGAGGTTCACCATAGCGCCCCTCCTAAAACACCTAGATCCAGCTCGTCCTTTCATCCTGGAGGTGGATGCATATGAGGAGGGCAAGGGTGGGGTCCTCTCCCAGCGGCAAGGTAAGTCAGAGAAAATGTATCCCTGTGCCTTTTTCTCGAAAAAGCTTACCCCCGCAGAGAGGAACTATGGAGTTGGAGACAGGGAGCTGTTGGCGGTGGTCCTCGCTCTGGAGGAATGGAGACACTGGCTGGAGGGCGCAGTCCATCGATTCCGGATTCTCACTGACCACCGGAATTTGGAGCACATGCGGGCAGCGAAACGAATGAACACTCGTCAAGCCAGGTTGGCCCAATTTCTTACTCGCTTTCAGTTTATTCTGTCCTACCGCCCAAGATCCCAGAATGTGAAAGCCAACGCACTCTCCAGGATGCACCATACTGGAGAAAGGAAGGATCTGGCATTTGGGATGTGGACGAAGACATCCACCTGGTGGTTCAGGAGGACCCAGCGCCTGCCAACGCCCCTCCGGGGCGTGTGTATGTACCCACCAGGGTCCGTGACCGCCTGCTGATCTGGGCGCACACCACCCTTATGGCAGGGCACTCCGGTATGACGCGCACCCTACATTCTCTCTCACAAAAATACTGGTGGCCCACCTTGGCTACTGATGTCTCCCGCTATATCAACTCCTGTTCCGTATGTGCCCAAACGAAGACACTTCGGAATGCCCCGGCAGGCAAACTAGTTCCTCTCCCAGTGCCTCAGCGACCTTGGTCACACCTGTCCATAGACTTTGTCACCGACCTCCCACGTTCTGACTGCTTCACTACAGTCCTGGTGGTCGTAGATCGGTTCTCCCAATCATGCCGTTTTTTGCCACTAACTGGTCTTCCTTCTGCTCTCCAGGTCGCTGAGGTCCTGTTCCAACAGGTCTTCCGGCATTATGGACTTCCAGAGGACATCGTCTCGGACCGTGGCCCCTAATTCACCTCCCGAGTGTGGAAGGCTTTCCTGGAGAAGATCGGGGCAATGGCCAGCCTCACTTCTGGGCATAGGCCTCAGTCAAATGGGCAGGTGGAGCGCATGAACCATCAGCTGGGGAGGTTTCTTCATTGCCACTGTCAGGACCAGCAGGGTGAGTGGGCAAGGTTTCTTCCCTGGGCAGAATATGCCCAGAACTCCCTCGTTCACTCCTCCATGGGGCTAACTCCCTTCTAGTGCGTCCTGGCCCCTTGGACACCCAGCCAGTCCGATGCGCCCGCTGTCGACGAATGGTTCCGCAGGGCTGGACAGGTCTGGGATGCCGCCCATGTCCATCTCCAGAGGGCCATTCGTAGGCAGAAGGACCAAGCCGACCGCCACCACAGTGAGGCCCCCGTATTCCAGCCTGGTGATCATGTCTGGCTGTCCACTAAAAACCTCCCTCTCTGCCTGCCCTGCAAGAAACTGAGCCCCTGGTTTGTGAGGCCATTTAAGGTCCTCTGGCGGATAAATGAGGTATCGTACCGGCTGCTCCTTCCCCCTCTCTACCATGTCTCACCCACTTTTCATGTGTCTCTCCTCAGGAGTTGATTAATCACAAACCCATATTGAGAATCTTTTGTTTGATTAAGAGTGAATTTGTGTGTGGAGATATGTTATGTACAACCTACCTAAAAGCAAAAGAAAGATTGCTATGTGCACAGGTAAGATCAGCAATATTGCCATTGCTATTGAAACAGATCGGTATTGTGGTGAAATGGAAGAGGAAATACTTCGTAAATATTGTGACCTCCAAGAGATAGAGAATGATATTCATTTTATCCTCTATTGCACATCTCTACCACAATATACGCTTGTCCTTATTCCAGAAAGCCCACCAGATATACCCTGGCATTATGTGACTGAGCGATGAAGATAAGGACATTTCTTTTTTGTCAATTGTGTATTTCCATTTGATGAACATTTTTTAGAAAGCCTGGAATAAAATTAAAAGGGTGTGACACTCTGGCTCCAGGACTTTTGTATTTGAGCCAGGGTGTATTGTGTTTTGTTGGGTTTTGGGTGATTTTCTATGGTTGCATTTCTGTCACGTTTATTTCTAGGTTTGGTCATTGACTCCCAATCGGAGGTAACGAGTGTCAGCTGTCGGCTCGTTATCTCTGATTGGGAGCCATATTTATACTGTGTGTTTTCTCTTGGGTGTTGTGGGTTTTTGTTCCTTTTCAGTATTTGTTACTGTGGACTTCACTAGTCGTATTTCTTGTTTTTGTCGAGTGTCGTGCTTTCATTTAATAAAGTGCCATGTTCGTTCAACGCGCTGCGTATTGGTCCGCTTCTTATGACGACCGTGACAGAAAAACCCACCACAAAAGGACCAAGCAGCGCGTCCAGGAGCAAAGGGTCTGGACATGGGAGGAGCTGTTGGACGGAAAAGGGTCCTGGACTTGGGAGGAGATCCTGGATGGGATGGATCGCCGTCCATGGAGCGAAACGGTGGAGAGGCGACGGCGAGAGGAGCAACGGCGTCAGCAGGGCCATCGTCGGAAGGACGGGAGGCAACCCCAAAAATTTTTTGGGGGGGGGCACATGGCTTGGGCGGCTGGGCAGCAGGAGGCTGCCACAGGGCTGATGGAGGCAGAGAAGGGGCGGATTCAAGAGGCAACCAGGTTACGGGGGTCACTGGTCAGAGTAGGGAAAGGAGATGTAGAGGCACGGCGAGTGGTACTGGGGTGTATTACCAGTCCGGTCCGGCCCGTTCCAGTTCCCGGGGTAGAGCCAGTGGTGTGTGCCTCCAGTACGGTCCGGCCTGTTACGACCCCTCGCACCAAGTGTACGGTGCGCGTCTCCAGCCCGGCTCGGCCTGGTCCGGCCACTCGCACCAGGGATACGGTGCGCTTCGCCATCCCGGCCCGGCCTGTTCCGGCCACTCGCACCAGGGATACGGTGCGCTTCACCAGCCCGGCCCGGCCTGTTCCGGCCACTCGCACCAGGGATACGGTGCGCGTCGCCAGCCCAGCCCGGCCTGTTCCTGCTCCACGCACCAGGGATACGGTGCGCTTCGCCAGCCCGGCCCGGCCTGTTCCGGCCACTCGCACCAGGGATACGGTGCGCGTCGCCAGCCCAGCCCGGCCTGTTCCTGCTCCACGCACCAGGGATACGGTGCGCTTCGCCAGCCCGGCCCGGCCTGTTCCGGCCACCCGCACCAGGGATACGGTGCGCGTCGCCAGCCCAGCCCGGCCTGTTGCTGCTCTCCGCACTAGGCCTTATGTGCGTCCCCAGGGTCCAGCATGCCCTGTTGCTGCTCTCCGCACTAGGCCTTATGTGCGTCCCCAGGGTCCAGCATGCCCTGTTGCTTCTCCCCGCACTAGCCCTGTGATGCGTGTCCTCAGCCCGGTACCTCCAGTTCCGGCACCACGCACCAGGCCTACGATGCGCCTCAGACGGCCAGAGTCTGCCGCCTGCCCTACGGCGCCTGAACTGTCCGTCTGCCCAACGCCGTCTGAACTGCCCGTCTGCCCAACGGGGCCTGAACTGTCCGTCTGCCCAACGCCGTCTGAACTGCCCGTCTGCCCAACGGCGCCTGAACTGCCCGTCTGCCCAACGCCGTCTGAACTGTCCGTCTGCCAAGCGCCGCGGGAACTGCCCGTCTGTACTGAGCCTGCAAAGCCGCCCGTCTGCCATGAGCCTTCAGAGCCGTCCGCCAGACCGGAGCCGCTAGAGCTCTCCGCCAGACAGGAGCAGCCAGAGCCTTCCGCCAGACAGGATCAGCCAGAGCCTTCCGCCAGACAGGAGCAGCCAGAGCCTTCCGCCAGACAGGATCAGCCAGAGCCTTCCGCCAGACAGGATCAGCCAGAGCCTTCCGCCATACAGGATCAGCCAGAGCCTTCTGCCAGACAGGATCAGCCAGAGCCTTCTGCCAGACAGGATCAGCCAGAGCCTTCCGCCAGCCAGGATCCGCCAGAGCCGTCCAGCCAGGATCCGCCAGAGCCGTCCAGCCAGGATCCGCCAGAGCCAGCCAGCCAGGATCCGCCATTGAGTCCGGTGCTGTCCCTTAGCCCGGTGCTGCCCCTTATCCTGGTGCTGCCCCTTAGTCCGGTACTGCCCCTTAGTCCGGTGCTGCCCCTTAGTCCGGTGCTGCCCTTTAGTCCGGTGCCGCCCCTTAATCCAGTGGGGTTTAGTTGGGGGGTGGTCATGTGGAGGAGGCTACGGAGGCGGGTAGTGACTAAGGTGGGGTGGGGACCACGACCAGGGCCAGAACCGCCACCGTGGACAGACGCCCACCCAGACCCTCCCCTAGACTGTATGCTGGTGCGCCCGGAGTTCGCACCTTTAGGGGGGGGTACTGTGACACTCTGGCTCCAGGACTTTTGTATTTGAGCCAGGGTGTATTATGTTTTGTTGGGTTTTGGGTGATTTTCTATGGTTGCATTTCTGTCACGTTTATTTCTAGGTTTGGTCATTGACTCCCAATCGGAGGTAACGAGTGTCAGCTGTCGGCTCGTTATCTCTGATTGGGAGCCATATTTATACTGTGTGTTTTCTCTTGGGTGTTGTGGGTTTTTGTTCCTTTTCAGTATTTGTTACTGTGGACTTCACTAGTCGTATTTCTTGTTTTTGTCGAGTGTCGTGCTTTCATTTAATAAAGTGCCATGTTCGTTCAACGCGCTGCGTATTGGTCCGCTTCTTATGACGACCGTGACAAAGGGTGACCTTTTGCAACATGCAACCATTTCTAAGATTTTAATAAGTTACAGTTCATGAAAGGAAATCAGTCAATTGAAATAAATAAATGAGGCCCTAATCTATGGATTTCACATTACTGGGCAGGAGCGCAGCTATGGGTGAGCCTAGGAGGGCATAAGCCCACCCACTTGGGATCCAGGTACACCCACTGGGGAGCCAGGCCCAGCCAATCCGAATGAGTTTTTCCCCACAAAAGGGCTTTATTACAAACAGAAATACTCCCCCACCCCTCATCAGACAATCCCGCAGGTGAGGAAGCCGGATGTGGTGGTAGAAAAATGAACATTCAAAATCTCTGGCAATAGCTCTGATGGACATTCCTGCAGTCAGCATGCCAATTGGACACCCCCTCAAAACCCTCAAAGACATCTGTGGCATTGTGTTGTGTGACAAAACTGCACATTTTAGAGTGGCATTTTATTGTCCCCAGCACAAGGTGCACCTGTCTAATGATCATGCAGTTTAATCAGATTCTTGATATGCCACACCTGTCAGGTGGATGGATTATCTTGGCAAAGGAGAAATGTTTACTAACAGGGATGTACACAAATTTGTGCACAACGTTTAAGAGAAATAAGCTTTCTGTGCGTATGGAACATTTCTGGGATCTTTTATTTCAGCTCATGAAACTTGGGACCAACACTTTACATGTTGCATTTATATTTTTGTTCAGTATAAATTATACAAATATTTAGCTCCAGACATAGGCATATGTACACTGAGTATACCAAACATTAGGAACACCTTCCTAATATTGAGTTGCACACCCTTTTGGCCTCAGATCAGCCTCAATTCGTCGGGGCATTGACTCTACAAGGTGTCAAAAGCGTTCCACAGGGATGCTGGCCCATGTTGACTCCAATGCTTCCCACAGTTGTGTCAAGTTGGCTGGATGTCCTTTGGGTGGTGGACCATTCTTGATACACACGGCAAACTGTTGAGCGTAAAAAACCCAGCAGCATTGCAGTTGTTGACACAAACCAGTGCGCCTGCCACCTACTACCATACCCCGTTCAAAGGCACTTAAATGTTTTGTCTTGCCCATTCAGCTTCTGGATGGCACACATACACAATCCATGTCTCAATAGTCTCAAGGCTTAAAAATTTAACCTGTCTCTTCCCATTCATCTATACTGATTGAAGTGGATTTAACAAGTCACATCAATAAGGGATCATAGCTTTCAACTGGATTCACCTGATCAGTCTACATCATGGAAAAAGCAGGTGTTCTTAATGTTTTGTATACTCAGTGTATATAAATTGTGTGTGGGCCTACTGTATTTCTCACACTTTAATCTTCTCTTTGTGAGAGACCGGGGTTATTTATCTGTATTTTATTTGTATTTCTACTGCTCTAGGTTTATTATTATTGCTTGGATAACCCTATCTACTATTATGTATTGATTTATTTTTCATTCCTTATGAGATGTGCACTATGCAGAACACCGGAATAATTATCACTGTGAATCATTGTAATGTCTGTTTATGTGTCAGTTATTCCAGTAAGGGATGGGTTGCCAACTGGCAATTTGACGTACTTTTTTTTGTTCATTAATTATTTCATATAAAACACACAAGCACACACACACATCCGCACACACTCCTGCTGTGAAGAGGTCATAAGACCTAAAGCTGGTCAGACATGGGAGACTGGCAGAGTGCCAAGAAGTAAAGCTCTAAGGATAGGGGGATTGAACCTGAAATACCGCTTGAACCTGAAATCCCCTCTCTCTCTCTCTCTCTCTCTCTCTCTCTCTCTCTCTCTCTCTCTCTCTCTCTCTCTCTCTCTCTCTCTCTCTCTCTCTCTCTCTCTCTCTCTCTCTCTCTCTCTCTCTCTCTGTCTCTGTCTCTCTCTCTCTCTCTCTCTCTCCTCCGTCTCTTGTTTTTACCCTCTCTGCATCTCCTCCCCTCTCTCTCTCCATCTCTCAAACCCTCCTCTCTCTATAATTCTCTCTACCACTATTCTCTCCTTCTAGCTAGGTTTCCATCCAATTGGAGACAGGTTTTCATGCAAGTATTCTAACATCTGCATAAAGAAATTATGTACATTTTCCCACCAGTGGTGTTTCCACCAAACGGACTTGTTGCAGATACAAATCAGTATGTGATGGCGTAGTGCACAATGTTCATTGTGTTTCCATCGCATTTTCAACTCTACCGATAATTTTGTCACAAAAACTGTTGCGTTAAATAGCAAATGTGCCCACTCTGGTCTTGGCACATGCGCTCTAGCCAACATTTCGCATATACATTTACAATGTGTGTAGGCTCTGCGGGTAGGTTATTCTGCATGATGAGATTATTATGGATAAGAGCGATAATATTTTTATTTGTCAAATGGCAGTCAAACATTTATCATCATGTCACCAGAATAAGACCCTCGACATTTATTGGAAAGGCGCATCAAGCTCATCACTGTGCACTTTCATCACCCTGTGAAGTTCATCATAATTTATTTAATCTGTAGCCTAATAAACTGCATGCTTTCCCAAGTCGTGTGACTCCAAGTTTACTTCGATATGATGGTTATTATATCAATATATGCGCATAAAGACATTTACACCGCCATTTCTCGCATACTAAATTTTACCGACACAAAAAGACCCCACCATGTCGGCATTTCAAAAATTGTACCTAAACTTCCTGTTTCCGTCACAGCTGTCAAGAATTTGTTTCATACAGTATGACATTACTCACATAAAAACTATGGATGAGAATGTGGTTTCTGTCTCCCTTTTTCATTCTCTCTCTCTCCCTCTCTCCCTCTCTCTCACCCCACCTCTCAAACCTTCCTTCTCTCGTTCTCCCTCCCTCCCTCCTCTCTCACCCCATCTCTCCCTGTCTCTCAAACCTTCCTTCTCTTTTTCTCCCCCACCCTCTATCTCTTCCCTTCACCCCACACTCCTCTTCTTATCCTTTCCTGGAAGCTGGTTCAAGGTACATAAAAGCCATGGACACGTGTATGTCGGTACATCAACTAACTAAATCCTCCCGCAGATGCCACTGTTTGGTTGAGGGCCAGTGGCTAGCTACAGTAGCTGACAGGCTAACTAGTTAATAAGCTCACTGGCTAATTAGCAAGCATGTAGCTAGCTGACTAGCGTGCTAATAAGCTATATAGTTTACCGGCGGGCTAAGGTTTAAGAGGCACACTACACTACTAGATCATGTGTGTTGTGGTTTTTCATTATGAGCTCAAGAGGTTTAATAGGGTACACTAGGCCTACACTTTTTAATTGCAGAGCGAGAAGTCAACGTTGCATTATGTGAGTACCATAAATTACTATGTTTTTGGTCACTTTACCCGAAAAATTGTGGGACATGGACCATCATGATAATACATTGTAAACAACTACCATGCTTTCATGTTTCACTAGTATCACTACATGCTGCTAGTACAAAACCATGGTATTATCATGGTATTTTGGTCACTAAAATGGCAGGAAAATATAATAGTACTGCTGCAAATGCCATGGTATTTTCCTGCCATAGTAGTACAATTAAAAAGATACTATGGTACTATCATGGTGTTTTGGTCACTACCGTGGCAGGAAAATACCATGGTATTTGCCTTAAAGGAACAAGCACAACTGGCATCCATTCATCCAGGGTTGTAGTGGAGGGTAAACAGACATGTAAACACAGTATACACAACCTTTTATTTTGTGAAAAGTGCTTTTACACAATATTACGCTTAACCCCCTAAGGTCGATGTCTGCGCGTGCACTGAAATCAAATTAGCATAATACAAAAATCCCCATAAAAATCCATCAGTTTAAGATAGAGATATCTGTTTTTTTTTGCATTGGATGCATCTCAATCCACCGCATCTGACTATGTAACACTTCCGCACCTGCGGTGAAGGTGACAGAGCTAGAGCGGTGTTTGTCAGATCATGATACATCCCAAAAATCGATCTTCTCACAAAATCATCTGTAGCATCCGAGTGGTTTGGCCTACAAACTATTATGGAAAGATGAGACTCTCACGAACATGATGGTGTTCTCCATTTTGCTCTACGACCCCCACAAGCGTCTTGGGACTCATCTGAAGTCGGTATAGCTGATCTGCCAACTTCTGTCTGTAGCGTCCAAACAATTTGGGCTAGACACTTATATGACCCCTCTGTGTAAAGGTGAGACTCCCACAGGCCTCACAAGAGTCATCTGAAGGTCCCCCGGTACCAGTCAAAAAAAAATATGGAAATATATGTGGAGACTGTTTAGTGACAAAATAAGGGGTTAAATACATGTAAAAAAAAAAAAAAAAAAAAAAAAAAAAGTATATATTGGATAGACACTTCAGAACAAACTTCCTTTAGATTTTTTTGAGGGGGACTATCTGTTGTTCCATGTAGTGGATCTGTTATTAATTGCATTTGTATGGGCTAGTAGCAGTAAGCCCCCCCTCCCCCATCCCCTGGCTTAGACAGGGCTTAGACTCTTATGGGTTAATTTGCATTTGTTGCCATTAGCGTTAGTGACGCTACTCGCCTCTGATCACCTGAGCGTTCGTTTACCCTCGTTTGTTTTCGACCACTCCATCCCTTCATCCATTCACCCATCCCTGCCAAACCCCAATGTTCTGCCTGAGCGTTAAGTACTATCATCTTAGGAGATTTACCCAGACCCAGACCTGAGAGCACCAACAGACAGACAGACAGGCAGGCTGGCCACTGCCCTGCGTAACACAACAGGCTCGCTATCTGGCTGTAATGACAGACAGGCTTCCCTAGGTACATCAACAGGAAGGCTAGCTGGCCCTAACGTCAGACAGGCTGGCTACTGCCTGACAGGTACAGCCACTGACCTGGCCTTTTCCTGGGTAGCTAGCCTAGGCAGATTGGCTGGCCACTGCTCTGGGGTTAGAAAGATAACAGGCTGGTCATTGCCATGGCTTGGCCTGGATAGTAATTCTTACAAGTTGGCCATTGGCTTTGGTAACAGGATGGCTAGCTGGCCGTAATGCTAACAGGCAGATTGTCTGGCCACTGTTCTGAGATAGGCCTAATACAACAGACTGGCTAGCAGACCCTGTCCTGTCGCGGGTAACCTAATCAACCCTAACCCTGGGAAGACAGCAGGCTGGCTAGCTGGTCCTGCCCTGGAGGTAACCAGCTGGAGGAGGAAGAGAACATCTCTTTATTCTCTCTGATCACACCTCCACATGGCCAGCACTGGGCCAAGGAGAGGATAACAGAGTGTGTGTGTGTGTGTGTGTGTGTGTGTGTGTGTGTGTGTGTGTGTGTGTGTGTGTGTGAGAAGGAGAAAGAAAGCAACTGTGTACATAAAATATGTTTTCATTTGTTTAACACTTGTTTGGTTACTACATTATTCCATATGTGTTATTTCATAGTTTTGATGTCTTCACTATTATTCTACAATGTAAAAAATAGTAAAAATAAAGAAAAACCCTTGAATGAGTCGGTGTGTCCAAACTTTTGACTTTTTTTTGTCAGTTCGTGTGTATGTTTATGAGAGTGTGTCAGTGTATACACTCGGGAGGCAGTGTTTAAACATTCTACAACAGACAAAAGTTGCAAAAATGAGTCATCTACAGTATAAAGAGGCCCTTGCCTCTTGTGGTTGAAATGGAGCTCACTGTCATCAACACAATGATTTCACAGGCATTAAGCAATTACTCCCTGTTAAACAAGGAAGAGGTAGAAAAGCTACTGTACTGTAGGTCAACAGTGCGTGATGATTTCACAAGCATTAGTCACTAAGTTGTCATTAAGGAATAAAGACGGAGTATTGGAGCTACTGTACTGTACGTCAACAGTGGTTGATCATTTCACAGGCATTAGTCAATTAGTCAAGAAGGAGTAGAAGCTACTGTAGACCTACGTCAATAGTGGTTAGTCCGTCTCAGAGCCGTGTATCTAACTATATGACTCCGGTCTGTCTGACCTTCTGAGGTATGGTATGCGGTCTTCAGTTTTAACGAAGTGTACTGAGTCACAGGCTGCGTCCTAAACGGCACCCTATTCCCTACATAGTGCACTACATAGGGTGCCATTTGGGATGCGGCCACACTGTGGAAGATTTAAACACTTCATCATCTAGTTTATGAGGGGGTGGGGGGGGTGAGGGACCTTACCTCGCTCTTTCTCTTTCTTTTCTTTGGAGAAGGAGTCAAGCTTCCTCCTGAGCGATTTTCTCCTCTTACGGATTTCTAGAAAAAGGGGACAAAAAAGAGGTTGTTAAAAAAAGACAAAAAGAAACAAAAGAGGGTGTTTGTTCATGAGAGTGAAGAGTAATGTACTGTTTGCCTGGTGACGTTTTTTAACTGACTTCTTTATAATCTGTGTCTTACATGCAGTTCATGCAGTTCATTTGAATTTACATCCCAAATGACACCCTATTCCCTATATACAGTATAGTGCACTACACCCTATGGGCCCTGGTCAAAAGTCTCCATCCCTGTTCCTGAAGAGCTACCCTCCTGTAGGTTTTCGCTCCAACCCCAGTAGTTACTAACCTGATTTATCAACCAGCTAATTATTAGAATCAGGTGCGCTAGATTAGGGTTGGAGTGAAAACCTAGAGGACAGTAGCTCTCCAGGAACAGGGTTGGAGAGCCCTGATATAGGGGATAGGGCGCCATTTGGGATGCTTCCTTGGTAATGTTGGGTTTTCTCCTACTCCTCCCACCATATCATCTCCTTGTAAAAAAAGGAACCAAAAACAACCTCAAACAAACATACACACAAAATATCCACCCACGTGAAGACCAAACAAGAGAAGAGGAAAACGCACACACACCCCACATACGCACTGCGGCAAGTCGTTTTCCTGAGAATTACATCTCTTCCTCAATTCAGGCGTTACTAAGAATAGACCTTTTACAACATCAAGTCTTTTATTTCTATTCATTTTTTTGGTCATTTTTTTGTGTCTTTTTTTTGTCTTTTATTTTTTGTTTGTTTATTTTTTGGGGGGGTAGATCAGCTTAATATTGCAGATAGATTGTAACTTCCATCAATGTAATTGTCTGCATCACTTCCAATCCCCCATGTTTTATATATATATATATATATATATATATATATATATATATATATACACTGCTCAAAAAAAAGGGGAACACTTAAACAACACATCCTAGATCTGAATGAATGAAATAATCTTATTAAATACTTTTTTCTTTACATAGTTGAATGTGCTGACAACAAAATCACACAAAAATTATCAATGGAAATCAAATTTATCAATCCATGGAGGTCTGGATTTGGAGTCACCCTCAAAATTAAAGTGGAAAACCACACTACAGGCTGATCCAACTTTGATGTAATGTCCTTAAAACAAGTCAAAATGAGGCTCAGTAGTGTGTGTGGCCTCCACGTGCCTGTATGACCTCCCTACAACGCCTGGGCATGCTCCTGATGAGGTGGCGGATGGTCTCCTGAGGGATCTCCTCCCAGACCTGGACTAAAGCATCCGCCAACTCCTGGACAGTCTGTGGTGCAACGTGGCGTTGGTGGATGGAGCAAGACATGATGTCCCAGATGTGCTCAATTGGATTCAGGTCTGGGAACGGGCGGTCCATAGCATCAATGCCTTCCTCTTGCAGGAACTGCTGACACACTCCAGCCACATGAGGTCTAGCATTGTCTTGCATTAGGAGGAACCCAGGGCCAACCGCACCAGCATATGGTCTCACAAGGGGTCTGAGGATCTCATCTCGGTACCTAATGGCAGTCAGGCTACCTCTGGCGAGCACATGGAGGGCTGTGCGGCCCCCCAAAGAAATGCCACCCCACACCATGACTGACCCACCGCCAAACAGGTCATGCTGGAGGATGTTGCAGGCAGCAGAACGTTCTCCACGGCGTCTCCAGACGCTGTCACGTCTGTCACATGTGCTCAGTGTGAACATGCTTTCATCTGTGTTCTCTGGCAAATGCCAAACGTCCTGCACGGTGTTGGGCTGTAAGCACAACCCCCACCTGTGGACGTCGGCCCTCATACCACCCTCATGGAGTCTGCTTCTGACCGTTTGAGCAGACACATGCACATTTGTGGCCTGCTGGAGGTCATTTTGCAGGGCTCTGGCAGTGCTCCTCCTGCTCCTCCTTGCACAAAGGCGGAGGTAGCGGTCCTGCTGCTGGGTTGTTGCCCTCCTACGGCCTCCTCCACGTCTCCTGATGTACTGGCCTGTCTCCTGGTAGTGCCTCCATGCTCTGGACACTACGCTGACAAACACAGCAAACCTTCTTGCCACAGCTCGCATTGATGTGCCATCCTGGATGAGCTGCACTACCTGAGCCACTTGTGTGGGTTGTAGACTCCGTCTCATGCTACCACTAGAGTGAAAGCACCACCAGCATTCAAAAGTGACCAAAACATCAGCCAGGAAGCATAGGAACTGAGAAGTGGTCTGTGGTCACCACCTGCAGAACCACTTCTTTATTGGGGGTGTCTTGCTAATTGCCTATAACTTCCACCTGTTGTCTATTCCATTTGCACAACAGCATGTGAAATTTATTGTCAATCAGTGTTGCTTCCTAAGTGGACAGTTTGATTTCACAGAAGTGTGATTGACTTGGAGTTACATTGTGTTGTTTAAGTGTTCCCTTTATTTTTTTGAGCAGTGTATATATATATACACACATATACACACATATACACATACATATCCTTTAAATATATATATATATATTCCCCTTTATTACTTTCCAACCCCACCACCCTTTCCCTACTTGGAGTAAACTAGTGAACAACAATGCTTAGGCCTCTACTTCCAGTTTATACCTACTATCTACATTTTATGGACACAGTCAATTTTACAATAATTATATTTTGTTTGTTTTTTCTCCTGAACTTCCTCTACTCTCAACCTCTCCGATCATTTTCATGATGTCCATCCGGTTTGCTTCTATATGCCATATCTTTCTAACTGTGCTCTTTCACAAAAGCTCCCAACCTGCAACCTATATACTTATTATGGACACAGTATGCTTACATTATTAGTTATCTTGTTATTATTTGTTGTTAGTTGTTATTAGTCCCATCCTTCAATTCCATTCAACACCTCCCATCTATCTTTTAACACCATCCATATAGGATTTCTATTTGCTATATATATTTCAACTGTACTGTGATGTCCTACAGATTGTGAATTGAAAATAAACATTTTTGCTAAAAGTATTATTATGTTATTTTATTTTTTATTTTATTTCACCTTTATTTAACCAGGTAAACCAGTTGAGAACAAGTTCTCATTTACAACTGCGACCTGGCCAAGATAAAGCAAAGCAGTGCGATAAAAACAACAACACAGAGTTACATATGGGGTAAAACAAAACAAAAATCAAAAAAATACAACAGAAATACAATTAATATACAGTGTGCAAATTTAGCAAGTTATGGAGGTAAGGCAATAAAATAGGCTATAGTGCAAAATAATTACAATTTAGTATTAACACTGGAATGATGTGCAAGAGATGATGTGCAAATAGAGATACTGGGGTACAGATGAGCAAAATAAATAACAATATAGGGATGAGGTAGTTGGGCGGGCTAATTTCAAGATGGGCTGTGTACAGGTGCAGTGATCGGTAAGGTGCTCTGACAACTGATGCTTAAAGTTAGTGAGGGAGATAAGTGTCTCCAGCTTCAGAGATTTTTGCAATTTGTTCCAGTCATTGGCAGCAGAGAACTGGAAGGAATTGCGGCCAAAGGAGGTGTTGGCTTTGGGGATGACCAGTGAGATATACCCGCTGGAGCGCAGATTACGGGTGGGTGTTGCTATGGTGACCAATGAGCTAAGATAAGGCGGGGATTTGCCTAGCAGTGATTTATAGATGGCCTGGAGCCAGTGGGTTTGGCGACGAATATGTAGTGAGGACCAGCCAACAAGAGTGTACAGGTCACAGTGGTGGGTATTATATGGGGGCTTTGGAGACAAAACGGATGGCACTGTGATAGACAACATCCAATTTGCTGAGTAGAGTGTTGGAGGCTATTTTGTAAATGACATCGCGAAGTCAAGGATCGGTAGGATAGTCAGTTTTACGAGGGCATGTTTGGCAGCATGAGTGAAGGAGGCTTTGTTGCGAAATAGGAAACCGATTCTAGATTTAACTTTGGATTGGAGATTCTTAATGTGAGTCTGGAAGGAGAGTTTACAGTCTAACCAGACACCTAGATATTTGTAGTTGTCCACGTACTCTAGGTCAGACCCGTCTAGAGTAGTGATTCTAGTCGGGTGGGCGGGTGCAAGCAGCGTTCGGTTGAAGAGCATGCATTTTGTTTTACTAGTGTTTAAGAGCAGTTGGAGGCTACTGAAGGAGTGTTGTATGGAATTGAAGCTTGTTTGGAGGTTTGTTAACACAGTGTCCAATGAAGGGCCAGATGTATACAAAATGGTGTCGTCTGCGTAGAGGTGGATCTGAGAGTCACCAGCAGCAAGAGCGACGTCATTGATATACACAGAGAAAAGAGTTGGCCCAAGAATTGAACCCTGTGGCACCCCCATAGAGACTGCCATAGGTCCAGACAACAGGCCCTCCGATTTGACACATTGAACTCTATCTGAGAAGTAGTTGGTGAACCAGGCGAGGCAGTCATTTGAGAAACCAAGGCTATTTAGTCTGCCAATAAGAATGCGGTGGTTGACAGAGTCGAAAGCCTTGGCCAGGTCAATGAAAACGGCTGCACAGTACTGTCTATTATCGATCGCGGTTATAATATCATTTAGGACCTTGAGCGTGGCTGAGGTGCACCCATGACCAGCTCGAAACCGGATTGCATAGCGGAGAAGGTGCAGTGGGATTCGAAATGGTTGGTGATCTGTTTGTTGACTTGGCTTTCAAAAACTTTTTGAAAGGCAGGGCAGGATGGATATGGGTCTGTAACAGTTTGGATCTAGAGTGTCACCCCCTTTGAAGAGGGGGATGACCGCGGCAGCTTTCCAATCTCTGGGGATCTCAGACGTTACGAAAGAGAGGTTGAACAGGCTAGTAATAGGGGTTGCGACAATTTCGTGGCTAGTTTTAGAAAAGAAAGGGTCCAGATTGTCTAGTCCAGATGATTTGTAGGGGGTCCAGATTTTGCAGCTCTTTTAGAACATCAGCTGTCTGGATTTGTGTGAAGGAGAAGCGGGGGGCATGGGCAAGTTGCAGCGGAGGGTGCAGAGCTGGTGGCCGGGGTAGTGGTAGCCAGGTGGAAAGCATGGCCAGCCGTAGCAAAATGCTTGTTGAAATTCTCGATTATTGTAGATTTATCGGTGGTGATAGTGTTTCCTAGCCTCAGTGCAGTGGGCAGCTGGGAGGAAGTGCTCTTATTTTCCATGGACTTTACAGTGTCCCAAAACTTTTTGGAGTTAGTGCTACAGGATGCAAATTTCTGTTTGAAAAAAGTTAGCCTTTGCTTTCCTAACTGCTTGTGTATATTGGTTCCTAACTTCCCTGAAAAGTTGCATATCACGGGGGCTATTTGATGCTAATGCAGTACGCCACAGGATGTTTTTGTGCTGGTCAAGGGCAGTCAAGTCTGAGGAGAACCAGGGGCTATATCTGTTCTTAGTTCTGTATTTTTTGAATGGGGCATGTCTATTTAAGATTGAGAGGAAATTACTTTTAAAGAACAACCAGGCATCCTCTACTGACGGAATGAGATCTATATCCATCCAGGATACCTGGGCCAGGTCAATTAGGAAGGCCTGCTCGCTGAAGTGTTTTTGGGAGCGTTTGACAGTGATGAGGGGTGGTCGTTTGACCGCGGACCCGTTACGGACGCAGGCAATAAGGCAGTGATCGCTGAGATCCTGGTTGAAGACAGCGGAGGTGTATTTAGAGGGTAAGTTAGTCAGGATGATATCTATGAGGGTACCCATGTTTACGGATTTAGGGTTGTACCTGGTAGGTTCGTTGATAATTTGCGTGAGGTTGAGGGCATCTAGCTTGGATTGTAGGATGGCTGGGGTATTAAGCATATCCCAATTTAGGTCACCAAGCAGTACGAACTCTGAGGATAGATGGGGGGGCAATCAATTCACATATGGTGTCCAGGGCACAGCTGGGGGCTGAGGGGGTCTGTAGCAAGCGGCAACAGTGAGAGATTTATTTCTGGAAAGGTGGATTTTTAGAAGTAAAAGCTCAAACTGTTTGGGCACAGACCTGGATAGTATGATGGAGCTCTGCAGGCTATCTCTACAGTAGATTGCAACTCCACCCCCTTTGGCAGTTCTATCTAGACGGAAAATGTTATAGTTGGGGATGGAAATTTCAGAATTTTTGGTGGCCTTCCTAAGCCAGGATTCAGACACTGCTAGAACATCAGGGTTGGCGGAGTGTGCTAACGCAGTGAATAACTCAAACTTAGGAAGGAGGCTTCTGATATTTATGTGCAGAAAACCAAGACTTTTACGGTTACAGAAGTCAACAAATGATAGCTCCTGGGGAGTAGGAGTGATACTGGGGGCTGCAGGGCCTGGGTTAGCCTCTACATCACCAGAGGAACAGAGGAGGACTAGAATAAGGATATGACTAAAGGCTTTAAGAACTGGTCTTCTAGTGCGTTGGGTACATAGAATAAAGGGGACAGTTCTCCGGGCGTTGTAGAAAAGATTCAGGGCATTATGTACAGAAAAGGATATGGAAGGATATGAGTACAGTTCAGGTAATCCTAAGTGTTGGGTAACAATGAAAGAGATAGCGTCATTTGAGGCATCGATTGAGCGGTCTCGCGTGTATGGGGGGGAGGAACAAAGGAACTATATGAGACAGTTTGAGAGGGACTAGGGGTTCTACATTGAAATTGTATAATAAGAACTAACCCAAACAGCAATAGGCAAGGCATAATTGACATGGGAGAGAGGCATAAAGCAGTCACGTGTTATTAGAGAGAGCTAAGACACAACTGGAAATAGCGATAACATTTGGGCTAAGACTAAACAGAATAAACAGGACAGAGTACCGTGTAAAGGAACAGTCCATTGATCGATTGACTATGACTTTTCAGATCACCCAGTAATGCTATCTGCAAGGTTAGCTCCAGGTAAATATTGCAATCCTTTAGCCATTCCTGGACCTGTGTCCAAAAACAAACTACAAATGGACAGTACCAAAACAAATGATTTAATGATTCTGTCTCTTCACAGCAACATCTGCAGAGCTGGGAAGATTGTATCCCCCATTTAATTACATTCTATTGGTAGCAAGAATGTTATATAATAATTTAAATTGAAAGATTCTAAGTTTTGAATCCGGTGTCGTTTTGCGTATCAGTTCATAAACACTATGCCATGGGATCGGTACGTCAAAAATCTCTTCCCAACTATTTTGCAATCTATATGGGATGGCTGTCAATCCTTTGGTCCTTAAATGAAACAGATATACTTTTTTATTTATCACAGTTTTCCTTAACCAATTATGTTATTTAATGCAAGGCCGACAGACAAGTTCCTTACTTTCTCCCCCTTCCACTTTCCTCTTTCATTTTTGCGGTAAGGCTGCAATTATTTGGTTGTAATTTTGGGTAGAGCAGACATTTCCATATGTTTTTGTTAGCTGCATGTGCGACATAACTCCACCAGTCCTACCGATGATATCATTTACGAATATTATACATTTTTTAAACATTTTGTCAAAAAAAAGGGTTTTTTGTCAATTAGTATATTTGAGTTTAACCACAATATTTGTTGCATTATTTGTTCTGTAGTTTCTGGAGGATTAAATTGAAATTGCAACCAACTTTCTATGGCTTGTTTTAGAAATAGTGATATTTGGGAGATGATTTCCTTTTCAAATAAATGAAAGTGAGTGGTTGTAATCTGAATAAAGGGAAAAAGGCCATTCTTGAACATTGGGTGAGACAATCTTACTAATTTGCTAGAGAACCAGTTCGGATTTAAGTATAACTTTTGTATGACTGAAGCTTTTAGTGATAGGTCTAATGCTTTAATATCTAATAATTTCTGTCCTCCGAATTCATATTCATTATATAAATAGGCCCGTTTAATTTTGTTTGGCTTGCCGTTCGAAATAAAATGGATTTTTTTTCTCATATAATTTAAAAAACTGTTCGCTAGGCATAGGCAAGACCATAAGCAAATAGGTAAACTGGGATAATACTAAAGAGTTAATCAGGGAGATTTTTCCACAAATTGACAGGTATTTACCTTTCCATGGTAGCAAGATCTTATCTATTTTTGCTAACTTTCTATTAAAATGTATTGAAGTGAGATCCTTTATTTCCTTTGGGATATGTATTCTGAGTATATCCACATCACCATCAGACCATTTTATTGGTAAACTATATGGTAATGTAATTTTTTTTAGTGATCCAATACGTAATATAGTACATTTGTCATAATTTGGTTGTAATCCTGAGAGGTTAGAAAATGTATCTAGATCCTCTATGAGGCTGTGGAGGGATTCTAGTTGTGGATTTAAAAGAAAACATGAATCATCAGCGTACAATGACACCTTTGTTTTTAAGCCCTGGATTTCTAATCCCCTGATATTATTGTTGGATCTGATTTTAATAGCCAACATCTCGATGACCACAATAAATAGATATGCCGATAGTGGACAACCTTGTTTCACTCCTCTTGACAGTTTAAAACTTTCGGAGAAATAGCCATTATTTACTATTTTACACCTAGGGTTACTATACATGATTTTGACCCATTTCATAAGAGATTCTCCTAAATTGAAATGCTCCAGGCATTTATATATAAACCCCAGTTGTACTTTATCAAATGCCTTTTCGAAGTCTGCTATGAATAGCAGGCCTGGTTTCCCAGATTTTCCATAGTGTTATATTGTTTCCAATACTTGCCTTATATTATCTCCAATGTATCTTCCATGTAAAAAACCTGTCTGATTAGAATGAATAATATCCGACAATACCTTTTTAATTCTATGCGCTATACATTTTGCTATAATCTTTGCATCGCAACACTGAAGTGTAAGGGGCCTCCAATTGTTTTAATGGACTGGATCTTTATATTTTCCACTTGTATCCTGTTTCAGTAATAATGAGATCTTCTTCTTGAGTGTCAGATAATCTACCATTTACATAGGAGTGGTTAAAACATGCTAATAATGGTCCTCTTAGTATATCAAAAAAGGTTTGGTATACCTCGACTGGTATGCCATCCAACTCTGGAGTTTTCCCGGACTTAAAGTCTTTAATTGCATCCAGAAGTTCCTCCTCTGTAATTTCACCTTCACATTAGTCTTTCTGTATGGCTGTTAATTTTACATTATCAATAGAAAAAAAATCTCTACAATTAGCTTCAGTTAGAGGAGATGGAGGCGACTGAAACGTATGCTTAAAGTACTTTGTTTCCTCCTTCAAAATATAATTTGGTAAATCATGGGTTACTCCGTCAATTGTAATCAGTTTCATTCAATTATTTTTGGTAGCATTCCTATGTTGAAGATTAAAAAAGAATTTGGTGCATTTTTCCCCATATTCCATCTAGTTTGCTTTATTTTTATAATATATTACACTTGATCATTCTTGAATAAGTTTCTCAATTTCTTTTAGTTTTTCCTCTAATTTACTCTGAGCCTCTATGTTACAGTTTTTATTGCCATCTATCTGTTCTGTTAGACTTTCTATTTCCTTTGTTAGTATAAACTCTTTTTTGACCTAAATTGCTTTTGTTTTCGAGATGAGTACTGAATTGCATGGCCTCTAAAGGCACATTTAAAGGTGTACCATACAATAAGGGTGTCACGATCGTCAAATGAGGGAGACCAAAGTGCAGCGCGTTGAGCGAACATGATAGACTTTATTTAATTAAAGCCTGACAAAACAAGAAACACGACCAGTGAAGTCCACAGTAACATTGACTGATAACGGAACAAAAACCCACAACCCCAAGGTGAAAACAGACAGTATAAATATGGCTCCCAATCAGAGACAACGAGCCAACAGCTGACACTCGTTACCTCTGATTGGGATTCACTCCTTCAAACAAAGAAATACAACCCAACAGAATACCAACATAGAAATAAACACATAGAGTGAACACACCCTGGCTCAACATAATGAGTCCCAGAACCAGGGTGTGACAGTACCCCCCCCTAAAGGCGCGGACTGCGACCGCGCCTCAAAACCCCCACAACAGGGGAGGGCTGGGCGGGCATACCTCCTCGGTGGCGGTTCTGGCTCCGGCCTTGACCACCACCCTCCGCTACACCCCCCATAGTACCCCTGGTCCTGTCTAGCCCCGCTGGCCGGAGCCGGACTGACGACACGCGCCCCTGGCTTGGTGCGTGGAACAGGAATGGACCGGAATGGGCTGGCGACGCGCACCACAGCCTTGGTGCGGAGAGCAGGAACGAGCCGGACAGGGCTGACGACGCACCCCGTAGGCTTGGTGCGTGGAGGAGGAATGGGCCTTACCAGGCTGACGACTCGCCCCCCTGGCTTTGTGCGTGGATGAGGAACGGGCCTTACCAGGCTGACTTCTCGCACCGTAGACTTGGTGCGGGTGGCAGGAACAGGCCGGACCGGGCTGGCGACGCGCACCGTAGGTTTGGTGCGAGTGGCCGGAACAGGCCGGGTCGGGCTGGCGACGCGCACCGTAGACTTGGTGCGGGTGGCAGGAACAGGCCGGACCGGGCTGGCGACGCGCACCGTAGGTTTGGTGCGAGTGGCAGGAACAGGCCGGATCGGGCTGGCGACGCTCACCGTAGACTTGGTGCGGGTGGCAGGAACAGGCCGGACCGGGCTGGCGACGCGCACCGTAGACTTGGTGCGGGTGGCAGGAACAGGCCGGACCGGGCTGGCGACGCACACCATAGCCTTGGTGCGTTGAGCAGGCACAGGCCGGGCAGGGCTGTCGACGCACACCATAGCCTTGGTGCGTTGAGCAGGAACAGGCCAGGCTGGGCTGTCGACGCACACCATAGCCTTGGTGCGTTGAGCAGGAACAGGCCGGGCAGGGCTGTCGACGTTCACCGTAGGCTTGGTGCGTAGAGCAGGGACAGGCCGGGCTGGGCTGTCGACGCACACCATAGCCTTGGTGCGTTGAGCAGGAACAGGCCGGGCTGGGCTGTCGACGCACACCATAGCCTTGGTGCGTTGAGCAGGAACAGGCCGGGCTGGGCTGTCGACGCACACCATAGCCTTGGTGCGTTGAGCAGGAACAGGCCGGGCAGGGCTGTCGACGCACACCGTAGCCTTGGTGCGTTGAGCAGGAACAGGCCGGGCAGGGCTGTCGACGCACACCGTAGGCTTGGTTCGTGGAGCAGGAACAGGCCGAACCGGGCTGTGGAGACGGATAGGAGGCCTGGAGTGAATAGCGGCCACCACCCGTCCTGGCTGGATGCCTACCCTCACACACTCTGTGTGAGGCATCCGCACAGGACGTACAGGGCGGTGTACCCCTGGCCTAGTGGCCTCCTGGATGCGCCCCCTTCTCTCCTCCGTCAGCCCCGTCGTCCATGCCGTGTGCCCCCCCCTAAAAATTTCTTGGGGTTGCCTCTCGACCCTCCGACGACGACCCTGATCACGCCGTAGCTCCTCTCTCCGGCGCGCCTCCACCGTCTCACTCCATGGCCGGCGATCCATCCCGGCCAGGATTTCCTCCCAGGTCCAGGACCCCTGCCCGTCCAAGATCTGCTCCCACGTCCAGGCTGCCTGCTCCTGGACACGCTGCTTGGTCTTGGTATGGTGGGTTTTTCTGTCACGATCGTCAAATGAGGGAGACCAAAGTGCAGCGCGTTGAGCGAACATGATAGACTTTATTTAATTAAAGCCTGACAAAACAAGAAACACGACCAGTGAAGTCCACAGTAACATTGACTGATAACGGAACAAAAACCCACAACCCCAAGGTGAAAACAAACAGTATAAATATGGCTCCCAATCAGAGACAACGAGCCAACAGCTGACACTCGTTACCTCTGATTGGGAGTCACTCCTTCAAACAAAGAAATACAACCCAACAGAATACCAACATAGAAATAAACACATAGAGTGAACACACCCTGGCTCAACATAATGAGTCCCAGAACCAGGGTGTGACAAAGGGGATTTGCTGTACCTATGTTATGTCGGAAAAAGTCAGTTATAAATTCCTTTGTCCTAGTTAAATTATCATCCAATAGGCTTTGATTAAAGTCTTTGCATGTGTGTTTGTATAGGCCCCAGCCTCCTGTACTGCCTTTGTAGCCTTTAGCCAGAGGGCAACACCAGAGAAACTACATGCAGATCAAGGATGTGATTTTACAACCTAAATATCCTCTGACAAGCTTTATCTGGAAGACATCACTGTTTTGTTTTGGGTTTGGGGCTTTAAAGATCACAGTCGTGTGTACAGTTTGTGTGTGTATGTGTTAGGTAGCACGCCTTTGCTGTTTAGAACTGGTTTGTTGCAGAATCTTTGAACTTCCAAGACCAGAATGTATGATGGGGCCTGGGCACAGATCTAGGATCAGCTTAACCTCACATAATCCTAGCCCTCACCACTAATGGGAAAACCACAGAACTGACCCTACACCAGTGTCTAGGCACAACTTAATTCTTAAGGGCTGACAGGATAAGAGTGTGGAAGGCCCTGAAATGTAAATGACCTGAGCAGTCAAATCCCCATGTGGAGAGGTTTGTTTGTGTGTATGAGTGTGCGTGTGTGTGTCAAGGGTTTAAAAGGGGTCAAATTCCCATGACTACAGGAAATTAACATTTATTTCCACGGCAATCGTCTCCTCCCACTCGCCACATGCCAGAGCAAGGGTTAATCTTTGAGCAAACGCTTTGTGTGTGTGTGTGTGTATTCCTACATGCCATGTACTCAGTGTGTATGTGTGTGTGTGTTTGCCCTTGGCTTGCACACTTTAAGATTAGAGGACTGGCACACACACAGTGGAGAGAGATAGATGTGGGTAAAGCAAAGAGAGATAGAAAGAAAGGGACTAAAGGAACATATGGAATCAGAAAGAAAAAGCCAATTGGGTCTGAGAGAGAAACAAACAGAATGACAGAAATAACACACAAGAGAAAGAAAGGAAGTAAGAAAATAATGACAGACCCTGTGGGGTTGCTACCCATATCCATGAGAAAATGAGACGTTCAAAAACAAAGTCTCCAGACTTGCCAAATAAGCTCTGACTGCTAAGAACAGATATTTCAGAAAGAATCCATCCATCAAGCATAGCCAAGGCGTTGCCAGGAAACCAACAACAAACACACACGCATGCACACACACTATAAAAATAAACCAGAGGTTCTGGTATTGGCCCAAACAGCGGGATCAGAACAGAAACCTATGGCGACCTCCCTCCGTCCCTCAAGCAGCTAGCTCCCATAATATACAGTACATGAGCCATCACTGACACGGTAGTGGGCCTGATACACCAGGGGAGTTGGGTGGCTAACTAGTGGAGGATGCATCCAAAATGGCAGCCTACTCCCTATATAGTACATTACTTTTGACAAGAGCCCTATGGACTTTGGTCAAAAGTAGTGCACTCTAAAACAAATAGGGTGTCATTTGGGACAAAGACACAGCAGTAATACACATGGGAGGTGGCTGGCTGACTCTGTATGAGGTCTCCACCCCAGGGAGAGGGACAGGAATATTCCCACACATTACTGGCTCTGACCCCCTCCCTATGACAGTTATAAACACTGACCCCCTCCGTTTTATATTTGTATGTATTTTATTTATTTATACAGTATATATGCTGCTATAGAGTTATCTAACACTGACTGACTGATTTAACTGTTTTCTATTTACGTATTCTGCAGCTCAACAGAGAATGAAATGCAGTAAAAAAATATATATATTTTAGTCTTGATAATATAGAGTTGTCCAATGACTTTGACAATATTAGATTCAAGGATTCTGTAAGGAATTAATTACTGGCATTGAATTAGAATGTATTGGAACAGATTAGGTGAAAACTGATTTTAAATGATTGACAGATTTTCTTTGATCCATCCATGACTGGTTACATGCTGTAACTGTAACACATTTGAATGCTGTATGATGTACAGTATGGTTGTATAGCAACTGTGTGACAGCAACTATGGCTTACTGAGGGGCCCAGGAGTAGGGTGAAGTTGCCCCTAGACATTTATCCTGGGTCAGTTTGGTATTTTCCCCACTAATGGTTAAGGTCCTGCGGTGCAGGAAAATTTCAGCAACAAAATAGTGGTCAAATTAAGATCCCACATCTGTATTCTATTCTATTCTAACCGACATCCATTCCTAACAACTGTGAGTGAAACGTTACACTTTCGAATACATGTTTAATTTGTACATTTACACAGCGTGTGGGAGTCCATTCTCCTGTTTTACTTCAGGATAAAAAAGTCCACAATGGAGGCAAAGAGAATGGATGAGCTAGATAAAATACAGTAGGTCTTGATGAAGGTCTTTGTGAGCAAAATGTTGCACTTTCCAATACGTTTAATTTGTGGGTAGACTCGACACTATTACTTCTTCTATTTTCGTTCAGGGTAGAAAAATATATAATCACACAATAAATCAATGAAAATAGATGTTTTATAATGTTTAAATGTCATTCTCTTATTTTGACCAATGGACTTGACAGTCGGCTTAGCTTAGGCAGCGTAAACTACACAGCACTGATAAGAGAGTGGTCAGGGGTCAAAGGTTGAAAACGTTGAGAGGTTAACGGTATGAACATAGACCAAATATGGTGGATAAATGAAGAGAGTTCACTCAGGCTGTTTACCATGGAAAATATTTGTCAGTTCCGGTCTACTTAACGGGGTGGGTCTCCCATAGACACCAATGCAATAGCAGCTGGGTCTGGTCTACTTAGTTCATTTACTTTTATTGAACCAGAAAAAAACAGCGAGTGGGGTGTCTCACTTCCTCTTCCGTTTCTGCGTAGACTACATGGAGAAGCACTGAGATCAGACTAATGCCTCTTACGTAACCCAGGGTGACACGAAAGAGGAATGTAGCACGCTAAGACACCTCAGGATCAGAAGCTTCTTACTCCTACTCTTCTTACTCTTACAGTACTCTTCTTACTCCTATAGTACTCTTCTTACTCCTATAGTACTCTTCTTACTCCTACAGTACACTTCTTACTCATATAGTACTCTTCTTACTCCTACTCTTCTTACTCCTACAGTACTCTTCTTACTCCTACTCTTCTTACTCCTACAGTACACTTCTTACTCCTATAGTACTCTTCTTACTCCTACTCTTCTTACTCCTACAGTACTCTTCTTACTCCTATAGTACTCTTCTTACTCCTACTCTTCTTACTCCTACAGTACACTTCTTACTCCTACTCTTCTTACTCCTATAGTACTCTTCTTACTCCTATAGTACTCTTCTTACTCCTATAGTACTCTTCTTACTCCTACAGTACTCTTCTTACTCCTACTCTTCTTACTCCTATAGTACTCTTCTTACTCCTATAGTACTCTTCTTACTCCTACAGTACTCTTCTTACTCCTACTCATCTTACCCTTCTTACTCCTACTTACTTACTTACTTGCTTTTTAACTTAAACTTTTATCTTAATTTTGTATCTAATCTTCTGACTCCTACTCCTCTTACTCCTACTCTTCCATCTTAAGTTGTAAGGCTGTATCTGAGCTGTTTGAAGGACTTACCATTTACTGGTACTGTAAACTTCACTCAGATTTATTGAGGTAATACAGTCTGGGAGTGGTGGTGGAATGAGCAGAAAACAGGTAGTGAGCTTCTATATCAGATATCATGTCCCTATCATTATCATCTTGTTCACTGCCATGTACTGTATAGTGAAGAGCTCTATAATCTAGACCAGGACGAGCAAAACTTCAGGAATTTTATAAAAAGATTTATGTTTAAGAAAATAAAATCCCCAAGAAGAGAGCCTATATATTTCCGTCCGTCTTTTCTAGCATGGCCATTTAGTAACTACTACCCTTTCCTCTGTATCTCTGGGGATGCTGATGTTGAATTCGAGGTCCCTCTCCTCCAGATTCAAACCCCAATTGAGATTTGAAGAGCTTTACATTCTAGACAGAGGCCAGCACTGTACACATATCTCTATCGTCCTTTCTGGCATGGCGATATAGCAACTAGCCCTTCACTTGTGTACCTCTGGGGATGCTGATGTTGAAGTCAAGGTCCCTCTCCTCCAGATGGTAGCAGGCCACCTCCTGCAGCCTGGCTCTCTCCAGTTCCGATAGGCTCTGGATAGGCACCGGCTGTAGACGCACACTCTGACCCAGCATGGTCGCCCACGTATGGTCCCCCTGATGGGGGGGAGGGAGGGAGGGAGAGAAGAGAATGGTTAATGTGCTATTACTTGGAGGAATTACATATATAGTACCAATCCCAGCTAAGAACTGAATTACTTGATATCATTTACAAGGTACTCCTAGAGGAGGGAGGGTAGAGAGAGAAAAGGGCATGGGGGAGATGAGCGGGAGAGACGGGAAAGAAGAGAGAGAAAGAGAGGAAAAGAGATGAGTTAAACATGAAAAGGCAATCGTAGAAAACATTGCTCAGTAAGACAAAACATTTCCACAATCAAGACCCAAAACCACTTAACATTTGAATTATAATGTTTTCTTTTTAAATGGTTTGCCTCAAACCATACAATTTACTGTGGCTAAGTATGAAATGAACAGTAAACCATAAAGGTGGCTATTTTTACGGAAATCATTATCGCTGGCTTCAACCCATCTCCACGAGGTTAGTGCTATCCTTGGGATGTCCTTACCCTTAACCCTAATCCTAACCTTAACCCCTACCCTAACCTTAACCTTAACCATAACCCTTACCTAACCCTAACCTTTTTACATTAAATCTTCCATGGGGTAGGGACGTCCCAAGGATCACGGAAGGACTATCTCAACTATCAACCAACCATCAAATCATGTTTGACTAGGATCTACTCTATAGGGTTCGTCCCAAATGGCACCCTATACCCTACATAGTTTCCTACTTTTGACCAAAGCCCATTGGGCTGTGGTCAAAAATGCACTATAGGAATAGAGTGCCATTTGGGATGCATACATAGCCAGAGGTTAGGCCTACCAAGAGCTTAAAAACATATTTTCCCAACAACTTCATTATAATTATACTGTAGCTTGATAGGAATGATGATAAGGAAATTGCCTTGTCCTCAGCAGGGGGTAATTTGAGTTTTCTCTGAGAGTTGAATATGTCAGACGAATACACACAGGCATGCACGTGCACGCTCACACTCACACATTTCTTACAGAAAAAGAACCATCCATCTGTTTTCTCTCTATTTTGTTTTGTTTTGTTGTAGCCAGAAGACAAACTTTATTTAGACTGCTCAAGGCTATGTCTGGGGGGCCAAAGTCAGGCCATTCTACGTCTGGACAATAGAAGCAGAGAGTTCACAACCGAAGCACACTGTTTGAGGCCCTTTCCCTCTGGTTTAACACTGGACCCACAAGGCTTGTGGGAAACAAACTTAGAGTGCATCCCAAATGACACCCTATTCCCTATAGGCCCTGGTCAAAAGTAGCAGAACTGCAGGTCGCAGAAAACAGACTTTGAATGTACCATTGCTTTGGGAAGATGCTAGCCATGCTGCCTGCTCTTGCCAAACCCTTTATGCTCTTGCCAAACCCCATTGCTGTCATTGTCACAACAAACATGACAATTCCATTAGGAGTTGGCAAGGGACAAGAAAGCGACGGGAAGAAACAGACCCAGACTAGGAAGATGCTGTCCTAATATCCGAAAGCTGGTGTAGAACCTTAGCCTATACTCCTGCATTATCTATTGATGTTCTGGAATCAGTATCAGCTGCTGCTCTAGAACATTAGAGTAACTAATGCTGTTCTAGAATCCTTTATACACTCAAAAAACAGTCCAAGGTACAGTGTATCCATATGAAGTAATTTAGTCGAATATTATGTAATATACTGTAGCTGTACTTAGCATAATCCCTTGACATGGTAAGGAAATGGATGGAATGGTATGAACATGGTAAGGGGGAAGAGAGAAGGACAGATTTAAGTGTTCAGATGGAATCCATTCCTACATGGTTACAATTCCATTCCTGGGTGATTACCAGGAAGCTAGAACCTTGTAAACAACCTCATATTATTGGAATGGGCACAGGATGGAGGGAGTTAAAGAGGTATAGAATAACAAATGAAAGCCAGAAACAAGAAAAAAAAGAGGGAGTAAGAGGAGAGAGAGAGACAGAGAGAAAAAAGAGGGAGTAAGAAAGAAGAAAGAGAAAAAAGAGGGAGTAAGAGGTGTTTTCTTTGATGGTGGATTACGGTGATAACATGGTAAGTAAAAAACAGACATGGTGCTGGGATGAACCCCATCTCTGGTGGTCCACTTTGATGACCCCTCACCCTACCGGCAACAATTGCTAACGTAGGCCTAGGCCTGACCGGAGGGGGAAAAAAAGGGTTATAAAATACACCATAATGGAAACAGGTGCTGCGCGAGTTAAATCCCCGGTTTGGTTTGGAAGGATTTTGGAGTCATTGTGGACAAGGACAACAACCTGGTAGATGGATACACAGCCTACAAAAAAGTGCAAGCAGGTATTTGTTTACAATAGGCTAATTCAGTTTGTTATCAGCTAATTATTCAGTTAATTCAGGCTTTCGTTCATTTAGACAATACGCAGGCCATATCAAGTTTAAACCGGTGCGGCTGGTAAAGGTTTGAGTAGGCTATAGCCTACTAAATACATTTATTTTTGCAGCCTATATTAGATTCTGTGAATTGTTTATTTAAGTTTAAATTAAACTATTTGATTATCTAAACAATATTGAATGTAAAGGTCTCGTTTTGTTTTATTGGCTATAGGCTTTCATTAGGTAACAAGGCTAATTAGAAGGCCACTTTTTTTTTTCAGAGCGATTTGAAATTGTCAATGTGCTGCATCTCACTGTGAAAATAAAAATTATTTGTTCTTAATTCAAGGTTGAATATACAGTACCAGTCAAACGTTTGGACACACCTAATTCAAGGGTTTTTCTTTATTTTTTAAAATTTTCTACATTGATTCTTCAAAGTAGCTACCCTTTGCCTTGATGACAGCTTTGCACACTCTTGGCATTCTCTTAATCAGCTTCACATGGAATGCTTTTCCAACAGTCTTGAAGGAGTTCCCACATATGCTGAGCACATGTTGGCTGCTTTTCCTTCACTCTGCCGTCCGACTCATCCCAAACCATCTCAATTGGGTTGAGGTCGGGGGATTGTGGAGGCCAGGTCATCTGATGCAGCACTCCATTACTCTCCTTTTTTTCTTTTCTTTAAGGGTAGATCAGCTTTAATATTGCAGATAGATTGTAACTTCCATCAATGTAATTGTCTGCATCACTTCCAATTCCCCATATGTTTTTTCCTCCCACAAATATACACTACCGTTCAAAAGTTTGGGGTCACTTAGAAATGTCCTTGTTTTCGAAAAGAAAAGCAATTTTCTGTCCATTAAAATAACATCGAATTGATCAGAAATACAGTGTGGACATTGTTAATGTTGTAAATGGCTATTGTAGCTGGAAACTGCTGATTTTTAATGGAATATCTACATAGGCGTACAGAGGCCCATTATCAGCAACCATCAGTCCTGTGTTCCAATGGCACGTTGTGTTTGCAAATCCGTTTATCATTTTAAAAGGCTAATTGATCATTAGAAAACCCTTTTGCAATTATGTTAGCACAGCTGAAAACTGTTGTGCTGATTAAATAAGCAATAAAACTAGCCTTCTTGAGTCTAGTTGAGTATCTGGAGCATCAGCAATTGTGGGTTCGATTACAGAATCAAAATGGGCAGAAACAAACTTTCTTCTGAAACTCGTCAGTCTATTCTTGTTCTGAGAAATGAAGGCTATTCCATGCGAGAAATTGCCAAGAAACTGAAGATCTCGTACAATGCTGTGTACTACTCCCTTCACAGAACAGCGCAAACTGGCTCTAACCAGAATAGAAAGAGGAGTGGGAGGCCGCAGTGCACAACTGAGCAAGAGGACAAATACATTGGAGTGTCTAGTTTGAGAAACAGACGCCTCACAGGTCCTCAACTGGCAGCTTCATTAAATAGTACACGCAGAACACCAGTCTCAAAGTCAACAGTGAAGAGGCGACTCCGGGATGCTGACCTTCTAGGCAGAGTTGCAAAGAAAACTGGCCAATAAAAATAAAAGATTAAGATGGGCAAAAGAACACAGACACTGGACAGAGGAAGATTGGAAAAAAAGTGTTATGGACAGACAAATCGAAGATTGAGGTGTTCGGATCACAAAGAAGAACATTTGTGAGATGCAGACCAAATGAAAAGATGCTGGACAAGTGCTTGATGCCATCTGTCAAGCATGGTGGAGGCAATGTGATGGTCTGGGGGTGCTTTGGTGGTGGTAAAGTGGGAGATTTGTACAGGGTAAAAGGGATCTTGAAGAAGGAAGGCTATCATTCCATTTGGAAACGCCATGCCATACCCTGTGGACGGCACTTGATTGGAGCCAATTTCCTCCTACAACAGGACAAGGACCCAAAGCACAGCTCCAAACTATGCAATAACTATTTAGGGAAGAAGCAGTCAGCTGGTATTCTGTCTATAATGGAGTGGCCAGCACCGGATCTCAACCCTATTGAGCTGCTGTGGGAGCAGCTTGACCGTATGGTACGTAAGAAGTGCCCATCAAGCCAATCCAACTTGTGGGAGGTGCTTCAGGAAGCATGGGGTGAAATCTCTTCAGATTACCTCAACAAATTGACAACTAGAATGCCAAAGGTCTGCAAGGCTGTAATTGCTGCAAATGGAGGATTCTTTGACGAAAGCAAAGTTTGAAGGACACAATCATTATTTCTAACTTTGTCAATGACTACATTTCCTATTCATTTTGCTATATTTCCTATTCATACTAATGTCATGTATGTTTTCATGGAAAACAAGGACATTTCTAAGTGATCCCAAACTTTTGAACGGTAGTGTATATACATACACATACACAAACACATACATATATATATATAAATACATTTACATTTTAGTCATTTAGCAGACGCTCTTATCCAGAGCGACTTACAGTTAGTGAATGCATCTTTTTTTTTATACTGGCCCCCCATGGGATATACAGTACATACATATATATACGTATCCTTTAAAAAAAATATATTTCCCTTTATTACATTCCAACCCCATCACCCCTCCCCTAATTGGAGTAAACTAGTGAACAACAACGATTAGGCCTCTACTTCCAGCTTACACAGTGGCTTGCGAAAGTATTCACCCCCCTTGGCATTTTTCCTATTTTGTTGCCTGGAATTAAAATTGATTTTGGGGGGGTTTGTATCATTTGATTTACACAACATGCCTACCACTTTGAAGATGCAAAATATGTTTTATTGTGAAACAAACAAGAAATAAGATACAAAAAACTGAAAACTTGAGCGTGCATAACTATTCACCCCCCCCCCCAAAGTCAATGCTTTGTAAAGCCACCTTTTGCAGCAATTACAGCTGCAAGTCTCTTGGGGTATGTCTCTATAAGCTTGGCACATCTAGCCACTGGGATCTTTGCCCATTCTTCAAGGCAAAACTGCTCCATCTCCTTCAAGTTGGATGGGTTCCGCTGGTGTACAGCAATCTTTAAGTCATACCACAGATTCTCAATTGGATTGAGGTCTGGGCTTTGAGTAGGCCATTCCAAGATATTTAAATATTTCCCCTTAAACCACTCAAGTGTTGCTTTAGCAGTATGCTTAGTAAGTTTCTCTGCCCCGGTGTCAATTCCAAGCTGCGCCCATCTCTTCATGTACAATTTGACAATTCATAATATTGTCACCCATCAGACTACTGTCAATTTCTTTAGGCTAACTCTATTATTATATGTGTGAAATTAGTTTCGATATATACTGAACAAAAATATAAACGCAGCATGCAACAATTTCAAAGATTTTACTGTGTTACAGTTCATATAAGGAAATCAGTCAATTTAAATACATTCATTAGGCCATAATCTATGGATTTCACATGACTGGGAATACAGATCTGTTGGTCACAGATACCAACACAAAAAAAAGTAGGGGCGTGGATCAGAAAACCAGTCAGTATCTGGTGTGACAAACCATTTTTCTCATGCAGCGTGACACATCTCCTTCGCATAGAGTTTATCAGGCTGTTGATTGTGGCCTGTGGAATGTTGTCCCACTCCTCTTCAATGGCTGTGCGAAGTTGCTGGATATTGGCCTGAACTGGAACACACTGTCGTATACGTCGATCCAGAGCATCCCAAACATGCTCAATGGGTAACATGTCTGGTCAGTATGCAGGCCATGGAAGAACTGGGACATTTTGTATAGAACCTTGCGACATGGGGCTGTGCATTATCATGCTGAAACATGAGGTGATGGCAGCGGATGAATGGCATGACAATGGGCCTCAGGATCTCGTCACTGTATCTCTGTGCATTCAAATTGCCATCGATAAAATGCAATTGTGTTCATTGTCCCTAGCTTATGCCTGCCCATACCATAATGCCACCGCTACCATTGGGCACTCTGTTCACAACGTTGACATCAGCAAACCGCTCGCCCACACAACGCCATATACGTGTTCTTCGGTTGTGAGGCCAGTTGGACATACTGCCAAATTCTCTAAAACGATGCTTATGGTCAGAAAATGAACATTCAATTGTCTGGCAACAGCTCAGGTGGACATTCCTGCACTCAGCATGCCAATTGCACGCTCCCTCAAAATTTGAGACATCTGTGGCATTGTGTTGTGTAACAAAACTGCACATTTTAGAATGGCCTTTTATTGTCCCCAGCACAAGGTGCACCTGTGTAATGATCATGCATTTTAATCAGCTTCTTGATATGCCACACCTGTCAGGTGGATGGATTATCTTGGCAAAGGAGATATGCTCACTAAGAGCCAATTTGGTGTGATGCAATTGCGAAGCCTCCGGAGGCACGCACAGGCCAAATTGAGCTCAGAACAATGCAGCGGGCTTCGTATAGCTTCACATTGACATGATTAGTTGATGGTAGGTGAGGGTGGGAGGTCCTGTATAAACACAAACTCACTTCCTTGACAACTTGCTTCACCACAGCTCTGCGCTGCTCGGCGAAGAGCAAGAAGTATGAATGCCCTGACTTCTGCAGAGGCCATATCACCGTAAACGCTGCAAGGCCAATGTAGACGTCGAATTGACCATTCAGCGTCTTTAAAAGGGACGTAAACAAATTTGTGCAAAACATTTGAGAGAAATAAGCTTTTTGTGCGTATGGAATCTGGAATCTTTTATTTCAGCTCATAAAACATTGGACCAACACTTTACATATTGCGTTTATACTTTTGTTCAGTGTAGTTTAGGTGTAGTTTCGATGGGCCATCAGCTGATGACATGTCTTCTTAAAACTGCTTATAACACAAATTCTGTTTGTGATATTAAGATTCTAACAACGACAGTGTGTTGTATAGACTTATTTGGGAAAAGTCAAGGACGGAGGGGACATGAGTTAAAAAATTACACATTTACATTTGTTTTGTGTCCACATCACGCTCTCTGCGTTTCTAGTGTTAAATGTATATGGTCCTTTTTTTGCTGGATATTTGTAGAATTTTGACCCGGAGTCATACAACATTTATGTTGTATCATGCATAATAGAGAGATATATGTGATCGTATACAAATGTAAGCAAGGTTTGAAATGATTATGTTTTAGTCAAATATTATCTGTTGGGCTTCTTGGGGTCAATTTGCAGTCTACAAATTATTTCTAATTATGTTCCGGCACCCTGACCATCCGCTCAATAAAAAAAATCGGCCCGTGGCTGAATCTAGTTGGTGATCCCTTGCGTAGAGCATCTCAAATAGAACAAAGTTCTATTTTAGCGTTCGGCAACGCATATGCTGGCCGATCTGGTTTCCCTGTTAGATTAAGTGTAGAAACAAAAAACAAAAACAAAGAGCAGTGAGGATTCTGGAACCTTTATTATGATTCTAAGAATGTTGAATACATTCTCATATGATAATATGGTTTGGTTCTGTTGGAAGAATACACCATAATTAGGGCCAGGAGTTTTTCATGACCTCGTGACCTGATGAATCATCGTACACATGACTGATCGGATATGAATTTTTTGATCGCCATCAACGACGCCTGTTCCTTTTATTTATACCATTTCATTTATTTTTCCAGTTTGTAATGTCCGCACTGGGACAGCTTTCCACTGGAGTCATCATTACTCCATACCTGCCTGACCGGGCAGGAAATCAAAGGTTAGAAGTCAGAGGTTACAGGTCATGTCCTGTTCGAACTATATCAGGACATAGTCAGGAGACCATGATGATACAGACCGCATCAAACTGCATCACCGTCACACTTGTGTTATATGATGGCTGTTTACAGTATGTGTGAAAAACGTACCAGAAATGATGTATGAAAGGACAGGAAAGGGGATCTCCTGTCAAATGTTACATCACACTGCTCTTCTGCTGTACAGCGTACACACACACAAACACCCAAACACACACTGGCTGGGATTCAATCAGAGACGCGTCAATCAGAGACAATGGGATTCAATCAGAGACTCGTTGTCGTCAGACAATTTCCTTGACGTTCTAGAAACTCACATTGAGCACGGTTACATGCACACATAATACAATTGTGTATAGTCAGATTCATATAATAGTTTGTTTAAAACGTTTACTTGCTTTGCAAGGAGAACGATTTCCCTAATAATCCTGTTTACATGGACACATCTTAAATCAGCTTACCTGATGGGACTTTTGATAAATGCAGAAAATCGCCAATCAAAATATATGTTCTACCACAGTGACCATGTTATTTTTGCAAAGACTATTTGATTCTGAGTTTGGACATATACAGTTGAAGACGGAAGTTTACATACACCTTAGCCAAATACATTTAAACTCAATTTTTCACAATTCCTGACATTTAATCCTAGTAAATATTCCCTGTTTTAGGTCAGTTAGGATCACCACTTTATTTTAAGAATGTGAAATGTCCGAATAATAGTAGAGAGAATGATTTGTTTCAGCTTTTATTTCATTCATCACATTCCCAGTGGGTCATAAGTTTACATACACTCAATTAGTATTTGGTAGCATTGCCTTTAAATTGTTTAACTTGGGTCAAACGTTTCGGGTAGCCTTCCACAAGTTTCCCACAATAAGTTGGGTGAATTTTGGCCCATTCCTACTGACAGAGCTGGTGTAACTGAGTCAGGTTTGTAGGCATCCTTGCTCACACACGCTTTTTCAGTTCTGCCCACACATTTTCTATAGGTTTGAGGTCAGGGCTTTGTGATGGCCACTCCAATACCTTGACTTTGTTGTCCTTAAGCCATTTTGCCACAACTTTGGAAGTATGCTTGGGGTCATTGTCCATTTGGAAGACCCATTTGCGACCAAGCTTTAACTTCCTGACTGATGTCTTGAGATGTTGCTTCAACATATCCACATAATTTTCCTTCCTCATGATGCAATCTATCTTGTGAAGTGCACCAGTCCCTCCTGCAGCAAAGCACCCCCACAGCATGATGCTGCCACCCCCGTGCTTCAAAGTTGGGATGTTGTTCTTGGGCTTGCAAGCTCACCCCTTTTTCCTCCAAACATAACGATGGTCATTATGGCCAAACAGTTCAATTTTTGTTTCATCAGACCAGAGGACATTTCTCCAAAAAGTACGATCTTTGTCCCCATGTGCAGTTGTAAACCGTAGTCTGGCTTTTTTATGCCGGTTTTGGAGCAGTGGCTTCTTCCTTTCTGAGCGGCCTTTCAGGTCGACATAGGACTCATTTTACTGTGGATATAGATACTTTTGTACCTGTTTCCTCCAGCATCTTCACAAGGTCCTTTGCTGTTGTTCTGGGATTGATTTGCACTTTTCGCACCAAAGTACGTTCATCTCTAGGAAACGGAACGCGTCTCCTTCCTGAGCGGTATGACGGCTGCGTGGTCCCATGGTGTTTATACTTGCGTACTATTGTGTTTACAGATGAACGTGGTACCTTCATGCGTTTGGAAATTGCTCCCAAGGATGAACCAGACTTGTAGAGGTCTACAATTTTTTTTCTGAGGTCTTGGCTGATTTCTTTTGATTTTCCCATGATGTCAAGCAAAGAGGCACTGAGTTTGAAGGTAGGCCTTGACATACATCCACAGGTACACCTCCAATTGACTCAAATGATGTCAATTAGCCTATCAGAAGCTTCTAAATCCATGACATCATTTTCTGGAATTTTCCAAGCTGTTTAATGGCACAGTCAACTTAGTGTATGTAAACTTCCGACCCACTGGAATTGTGAGACAGTGAATTATATGTGAAATAATCTGTCTGTAAACAATTGTCGGAAAATTACTTGTGTCATGCACAAAGTAGATGTCCTAACCGATTTGCCAAAAGTATAGTTTGTTAACAAGAAATTTGTGGAGTGGTTGAAAAACTAGTTTAAACGACTCCAACCTAAGTGTATGTAAACTTCCGACTTCAACTGTACATATTGTATGTGAAAACTATAGATGCATAGTTTTAGTTTTTCCAAACTCACTTGAAGAACAATCTGGCCTTAATGACCATGTACTCTTATAATCTCCACCAGAAGAGGACTGGCCACCCCTCAGAGCCTGATTCCTCTCTAGGTTTCTGCATTTCTGGGGAGTTTTTCCTAGCCACCGTGCTTCTACATCTGCATTGCTTGCTGTTTGGGGTTTTAGGCTGGGTTTCTGTATAGCACTTTGTGACATCTGCTGATGTAAAAAGGGCTTTATAAATACATTTGATTGATTGATTGACTTCACTCGCACATACGAGGGAGACTTGCGCTACCGGTGCTGGTACATTTGCAGATCAAATACACAGCTGGAATGTGTTTTATTCAGTGTATTAATCAGCTGTTTTAATCTGCGTATGTTTACTTAGATTATGACCTTACGCCGATTAAGATAAACAGAGTAAGTTATTTACATGACTAATGCCATACTTGGCTTTCTGACATAATCAGTTTAATATCAAATTATTAGTGTGCATGTAAACGTACTCAGTGACAGTAAACTCTGCGGATATCAGCTCAAGTGACCTTTAAATCTTGACAACACACCTCTGATTGAGGTGCGTTGTCTACTTTAATACACTTATAAGTGTATTTGTCCCAATACTTTTGGTCTCCATAAATGGGGGGGACTATGTACAAAAAGTGCTGTAATTTCTAAACGATTCACCCGATATGGATGAAAATAGCCTCAAATTAAAGCTGACAGTCTTCACTTTAACCTCATAGTCATTGTATCATTTCAAATTCAAGGTGCTGGAGTACAGAGCCAAAACAACAACAAAATTGTCACTGTCCCTATACTTTTGGAGCTCACTGTAGCTCAGAAAGTATTCACACCCTTTGACTTTTTCCACATTTTGTTGAGTTACAAAGTGGGATTAAAATGGATTTAATTGTCATTTTTGGTCAACGATCTACACAAAATACTAATATATATTGATTAGATAAGTATTCACACCCCTGACACAATACATGTTAGAAACACCTTTACAGCAATTACAACTGTGAGTCTTTTGGGGTAAATCTCTAAGAGCTTTGCACACCTGGATTGTACAATATTGGCCCATTTTTCTTTAAAAAATTCTTCAAGCTCTGTCAAGTTGGTTGTTGATCAAAGGTAATGCGTAAAAGATGAGACCATAGGTTTAGATGGGAAAGTAGATGTCTGTTTAAAAATCTAACCACATCCATAATATACTGGACTAAAGAATGTGACTATATAAGACTAAATTGATTATTAGCTTGAATTGAAAGATAAAATCGGTGCACTGCACAGATCGTATGGGAATCATGGTTATCAAGTCAGTCCGTATCAGTGTGTGTGTGTGTGTGTGTGTGTGTGTGTGTGTGTGTGTGTGTGTAAGCGCGCACGCGTGCCTGTCTGCCTGCGTGCATTTGTATGTGTGTTTGTCCATATAATCAGCAGTAGTTACACTACAATAACAGCCCTATTGAGTTTCAGTGTAATAATGAGTGTTATTACATCATTGTTGGCATCATTCCTGATCCCTAGGGTCTACTTGGAATTCATAATCTAAAACAGGCTTGATTAAATAACAGACACAGGAAACGCTGTCCTGATCACTCCAAATGTCACCGGAAGGGGAAAGAAACCAAAGGAAAGTAGCCATTTTGAACGGAATAACTCAAAGAATCCATCCTGCATTGTCCCAGGTTTGTTTGTAGTTTAGCAATCTTGTCTGACTATCATTGTTAGGCCATTTAAGACAACAATAGTCAGGAGTTAGATTAGAGGGGTCAGATCAATGCAATACAAAGAGGAGGAAAGGAAAGAGAATGTTTTGAATAGAAAAACACCTCAGAATCCAGTTTGTTCTTTAGCCAACTTCTCTGACTATAGTTGTTATGCCATACTCTTGATTGATCTGTTGTTTTATCTGTACCTGAAACAACCCCCCCCCCCCAAAAAAAAATGTTATGCCATTATATGACAATAGTTATGTTAGGAATTAGATAAAGTTCACACAGATCTGGGACCAGGCTACCAGAATGGTTCTCAGGAGCGGAATACAGAATTCAGAATGTGACAACAGCTTTGTGTGTGTGTTCCATTGATAAAAGATTATGCCAATGTTCTAAATTAACACTTCTTAGCTGAGGTGCAACTGAATTCTAAAGGTATCGGAGGAGAGGACAGACAATGTATCCCATTTTATAGGTTTATGCGCTACGCTTGGTGGAAGAAAAACTAACTAACAAACATACTAATTGATTAAAAAAACATTATATATAAAAAAAATTAAATCCCATAATCTTTGTAAATTATATCATAAAGAGGACTGGTGGAGTTATGTCACACATACAGCTAACAAAAATATATGGAAATGTCTGCTCTACCCAAAATTATAACCAACTACTTGCAGCATTACCGCAAAAATGGAAGAGGCAAGTGGAAGTGGGAAGAAGTAAGGAACTTGTCAGTTGGCCCTGCATTAAAGACCAAAATTGGTTAAAGAAAATTGTGATGAATAAAAAAGTATACCAGTTTAATTTAAGGACCAAAAAATTGACAGCTGTGACATATTGATTGCAAAATAGTTGGGAAGAGATTTTCGATGTACTAATTCCATGGAACATGGTTTATGAACTGATACGCAAAACAATGCCGGATTCAAAACTTAGAATTGTTCAATTTAAATTATTAGACAAAATTTTTGCAACCAATAGAATGTTATATATATGGGGGATACAACCATCCCAGCTCTGCAGATTTTTCTGCGAAGAGACAGAATCATTATATAATTTGTTTTGGTACTGTCCATATGTGTCACGATCGTCGGATACAGAGGACCAAGGTGCAGAGTGGAAGGCGAACATACTTTGATTTATTAGAATAATCACCCGAACAAAACAACAAATCGATACGTGACGTCCTCGGTTCAAACACAAACTTACACTGGAACAAGATCCCACATAAAACAATGCCAAACGGCTACCTAAGTATGGCTCCCAATCAGAGACAACGAGCTACAGCCGTCTCCGATTGGGAGCCACCCTGGCCAACATAGAAATACAAAACTAGAACAAACAAAAAAAACTCACACCCTGGCTCAACATACAAGCGTCCCCAGAGCCAGGGCGTGACAGTACCCCCCCCCAAAGGCGCGGACTCCGACCGCGCCAACCAAACACCACAGGGGAGGGACCGGGTGGGCACTCCGCCTTGGCGGCGGATCCGGCTCCGGGCATGATCCCCACTCCCTCTCTAACCCCTCAAAGTACCCCTGGTCCGGTCTGGCCCTGCTGGCCGGAGCTGGACTGAACACTGGTGGAGCGGATTGCTCTAGCTCCGGCGTGGAGCAGCTGACCGGTGCCGGACCAGGCACCGGTGGAACAGGCACAGGCTGTGCCGGACTGACGACGCACACCACTGGCTTGGTGTGGGGAGCAGGAACGGGCCGGACCGGGCTGACGAGCGCACCACTGGCTTGGCGCGGGGAGCAGGAACGGGCCGGACCGGTTGACGAGCGCACCACTGGCTTGGTGCGGGAGCAGGAGCGGCCGGACCGGGCTGACGACGCGCACCACTGGCTTGGTGCGGGAGCAGGAACGGGCCGGACCGGCTGACGGGCGCACCACCGACTTGCGCGGGAGCAGGAACGAGCTAGACCGGCTGACGAAGCGCACCACTGACTTGGTGCGGGGAGCAGGAACGGGCCGGACCGGGCTGACGAAGCGCACCACTGACTTGGTGCGGGGAGCAGGAACGGGCCGGACCGGGCTGACAAAGCGCACCACTGGTTTGGTGCGAGGGGCAGGAACAGGCCGGACCGGGCTGGCGACGCGCACCACAGGCTCAGTGCGAGGGACAGGAACAAGCCGGACCATACTGGGAACACACACCACTGGCCCTACGCGGGGATCAGGAACGGGCCAGACCGGACTGGCAACACACCCCAGTACCTCTCGCCGTGCCTCTACATCCTCCTTCCCCCTGGTGACCAGTGACTCCCGTAACCTGGCGGCCTCCTGCTGCCCCATCGTCCACGGCGTGAGCCCCCCCCTAAAAAATTTCTGGGCGTCTCTCCTCCCCGTGGGCCAGGCCTCCATAGCTCTTGCCAGACTATCGCTCCTCTGCTTCCAAGTCCAGCCTCTCTCCTCCTCCCGCGGCTTGACCCAGTCGAGGTGGATATCCGCTAGCGATACCTCTGGCGTTGGCTCCTGGACACGCTGCTTGGTCCAGTCTTGGTGGGATCTTCTGTCACGATCGTCGGATACAGAGGACCAAGGCGCAGCGTGGAAGGCGAACATACTTTTATTTATTAGAATAATCACCCGAACAAAACAACAAATCGATACGTGACGTCCTCGGTTCAAACACAAACCTACACTGGAACAAGATCCCACATAAAACAATGCCAAACGGCTACCTAAGTATGGCTCCCAATCAGAGACAACGAGCTACAGCCGTCTCCGATTGGGAGCCACCCTGGCCAACATAGAAATACAAAACTAGAACAAACAAAGAAAACACAGCAGCCAAGAATAGAAAGGTTCAGAACTTTTGTGAAACATCACAGCATAGTTGAAAAGTATATGGCAAATAGAAATCAGATGGTGTTAAGAGATAGATGGGAGGGGTTGATGGTAGCTGAAGGATGGGAGTAAAAACAAACAAAATATAACTATTTTAAAATACATGGTGTCCGTAAAATGTATATAGTATGTATAAGCTGGAAGTAGAAGTTTAAGTGTTGTTGTTCATTAGTTTAGGGGAGGGGTGGTAGGGTTAGGGGAAAATAATAAAGGAACATATATTTAAATATATGTTCCTTTATATAAATACAGTTGAAGTCGGAAGTTTACATACACTTAGGTTGGAGTCATTAAAACTTGTTCTTCTACCACTCCTCAAATTTATTGTTAACAAACTATAGTTTTGGCAAGTCAGTTAGGACATGTACTTTGTGCATGACACAAGTCATTTATCCAACAATTGTTTACAGACAGATTATTTCACTTATAATTCACTGTATTACAATTCCAGTGGGTCAGAAGTTTACATACACTAAGTTGACTGTGCCTTTAAAAAAGCCAGACTACGGTTTGCAACTGCAAATCGGGACAAAGATCGTACTTTTTGGAGAAATGTCCTCTGGTCTTGTATTATAACTGTTTGGCAATACTGACCATCGCTACGTTTGGAGGAAAAATGGGGAGCTTGCAAGCCGAAGAACACCATCCCAACTTTGAAGCACGGGGGTGGCAGCATCATGCTGTGGGGGTGCTTTGCTGCAGGAGGGACTGGTACACTTCACAAAATAGATGGCATCATGAGGAAGGAAAATTATGTGGATATATTGAAGCAACATCTCAAGACATCAGTCAGGAAGTTAAAGCTTGGTCGCAAATGGGTCTTCCAAATGGACAATGACCGCAAGCATACTTCCAAAGTTGTGGCAAAATGGCTTAAGGACAACAAAGTCAAGGTATTGGAGTGGCCATCACAAAGCCCTGACCTCAATCCTATAGAAAATGTGTGGGCAGAACTGAAAAAGCGTGTGCGAGCAAGGAGGCCTACAAACCTGACTCAGTTACACCAGCTCTGTCAGGAGGAATGGGCCAAAATTCACCCAACTTATTGTGGGAAGCTTGTGGAAGGCTACCCGAAATGTTTGACACAGGTTAAACAATTTAAAGGCAATGCTACCAAATACTAATTAAGTGTATGTAAACTTCTGACCCACTGGGAATGTGATGAAAGAAATAAAAGCTGAAATAAATCATTCTCTCTACTATTACTCGGACATTTCACATTCTTAAAATAAAGTGGTGATCCTAACTGACCTAAGACAGGGAATATTTACTAGGATTACATTTCAGGAATTGTGAAAAACTGAGTTTAAATGTATTTGGCTAAGGTGTATGTAAACTTCCGTCTTCAACTGTATATACACTACCAGTCAAAAGTTTGAACACACCTACTCATTCAAGGGTTTTTCTTTATTTTTACAAATTTAAAAAAAAAACTATGAAATAACACATATGCAATCATGTAGTAACCAACAAAGTGTTAAACAAATCAAAACATATTTTATATTTGAGATTCTTCAAATAGCCACCCTTTGCCTTGATGACAGCTTTAAACACTATTGGCATTCTCTCAACCAGCTTCATGAGGTAGTCACCTGGAATGCATTTCAATTAACAGGGGTACCTTCTTAAAAGTTAATTTGTGGAATTTCATTCATTTTTAATGCGTTTGAGCCAATCAGCTGTGTTGCGACAAGGTAGTGGGGGTATACAGAAGATAGCCCTATTTGGTAAAAGACCAAGTCCGTATTATGGCAAGAACAGCTCAAATAAGCAAAGAGAAACGCCAGTCTATCATTACTTTAAGACATGAAGGTCAGTCAATACGGAACATTTCAAGAACTTTGAAAGTTTCTTGAAGTGCAGTCGCAAAAACCATCAAGTACTATGATGAAACTTGCTCTTATGAGGATCGCCACAGGAATGGAAGACCCAGTGTTACCTCTGCTGCAGAGGATAAGTTCATTAGAGTTCCCAGCCTCAGAAATTGCAGCCCAAATAAATGCTTCACAGAGTTCAAGTAACAGACACATCTCAATATAAACTGTTCAGAGGAGACTGTGTGAATCAGGCCTTCATGGTCGAATTGCTGCAAAGAAACCACTACTAAAGGACACCAATAAGAAGAAGAGACTTGCTTGGGCCAAGAAACACGAGCAATGGACATTAGACCGGTGGAAATGTGTAATTTGGTCTGGAGTCCAAATTGGAGATTTTTGGTTCCAACTGCCGTGTCTTTGTGAGACGCGGTGTGGGTGAACGGATGATCTCTGCATGTGTAGTTCCCACAGTAAAGCATGGAGGAGGAGGTGTTATGGTGTGGGGGTGCTTTGCTGGTGACACTGTCTGTGATTTATTTAGAATTCAAGGCACACTTAACCAGCATGGCTACCACAACATTCTGCAGCGATAAGCTATCACATCTGGCTTGGGCTTAGTGGGACTATCATTTGTTTTTCAACAGCTGTGTAAGGGCTATTTTACCAAGAAGGAGAGTGATGGAGTGCTGCATCAAATGACCTGGTCTCCACAATCCCCCGACCTCAACCCAATTGAGATGGTTTGGGATGAGTCGGACCGCAGAGAGAAGAAAAAGCAGCCAACAAGTGCTCAGCATATGTGGGAACTCCTTCAAGACTGTTGGAAAAGCATTCCAGGTGAAGCTGGTTCAGAGAATGCCAAGAGTGTACCAAAGCTGTCATCAAGACAAAGGGTGTTTATATTAAGAATCTCAAATATAAAATATATTTCGATTTGTTTACCACTTTAATGGTTACTACATGATTCAAAATGTGTTAATTCATAGTTTTCATGTCTTCACTATTATTATAATGTAGAAAATAGTAAAAATAAAGAAAAACCATGGAATGAGTAGGTGTGTCCTAACTTTTGACTGGTACTGTATATATTTACAAAATATATATGGGGGATTGGAAATTATGTAAACAGTTACATGGAAGCTACAATCTATCTGGACTATTAAAGCTGATATAACATGATGATGAAACATACTATAGTGATCATCTGATCTGATCTCTAAAATGAATGGAGGTTACTAACTTGAGAAGATCTCTATTTAAGTCATTTTTAAAACTAATTTCGTCTGTATTTTAGGGTGTTTTCACACTCGGTCCCTTTCATCCAATTCTTGTGAACTCAGTGCAGTTCTCTTAATTGCTTGAACACTCCAAAATAACTCACAGCTCTCAAAAGAGCCCCTGAAGCGAACCAAACTGAGACCATTTCGAGAGACAGTCTGAGTTCGGTTCGCTTGAATTCCGCGGTCCGGTTCCCTTTGTTTAGGGCAATGTGAACACAAAGCTCACCAGGTATTGCTTGTGTCGTAGTAAATATATAATGTTATAGCTTGGTCTGACTAAAATCTTGTGCATGACCCATCTTGTGTTGGGCCTTTGTATTTAATACAATGCACAAAGACTTCTATCTTGTCGGCCTTATCAGCAGGTGGCTATGGACAACACCCACGCCATAGGTCTCTCAGTTCTCCCAACTCACGACTTCTTGCTCTGAGGACATACACACACACACCCCCACACACACACACATATACACACACACACACACACACACATCATCATTGTTAAACATACACACACATACACACACACACACACACACACACATACACACACGCACACACACACACACATCATCATTGTTAAACATACACACACATACACACACACACACACACACACACACACACACATACACACACGCACACACACACACACACACATCATCATTGTTAAGCACACACACACACAAAAACCCCCTTCTCTTAGGCTGAACATCTGAAGACAGAGAACCCGACTCAGAGCCAATGCAATGGAGGTGACCTCGACCAACTCATCAGGACCAATCAGAAGATCAGAACTACTAGAATCAACCTACTTTATTTTATTGTATAAAATGTCAGCACACAATGTTTAGGGGCTCGCTCTCTCAGATATCTCCCTACGAGGTTGACGAACGGGTCCGTGCACGCGATTTACAGATATCTTTACCTCTGAATAAACTGCCTTATATTATACAATTATCCACCTTGTCCGAAAGTCTCTACTTGGTCTCCGTTCTCCAGTAAACTTGTGATCATCAACACTTGTCATTTTTCCCGTACTACACACTAGACCACTGCAACACCGTTTTCCCTGCCATAACCCCTGACATTGGTGCAACAAAAGAGAGAAGAGGACGATGTCCAGGTTCGTGGAAAAAACGTGTGCTGTTTTTGGATATTGATTAGCGATTGTCAAGGATGTACAGAAATGCAAAAATATGAGTTTTGTACCGACACGATGTTCAGGTTATTTGTTTGCAATATGTAATCTATGGGCTAAGAGAGCTTCATGAGTTGTTTATTCGATTGTGGGGTTTGAATAGTGTGAGAAGACAGCAACATATTTGGTGAGAATCACAACATAGGGTACAAAATCAGGTTTCTTGCTATCCGGAATCCTTGGGACGTCACAACTCTGATGTTACTCCATAGAAGTTGACATTTAAAATGGTTAAGGTAAGGGTTAAGGTTAGGTAAGGGTTATGGTTAAGGTTAGGGTTAGGGTTAGGGTAGGGGTTAAGGTTAGGATTTAGGGTAGGGACATCCTAAAGATTCCAGATAGCACTAACTTGATAGTCCCACTTAACCACAAAAGCAATGCTAATGCTTAAAGGGCCTGTAGCCTTATATCAATATTTAATCTGCAGTATTCTTCTGCTATTTATTCTGTTACCAATAATATTTAGATGTTAATATTATCTACTGATTATAATTATTATGTCTCATCTTTTAACTAAATGCAGTCTATTAGCTTCCAAAATGTAAGTAGGTATATATAGCTGTCTATAACACGATCTGATGGAATGGCTTGTCCTGCACTTAGTGAAAACTGCATTGAGTGAATTTTGGAAAAAGATCTTAGTTCCATTCTAAACATAGCAATGTGAATGCAAAGATGACTCGGACCACAAAATAGGTGAAGTGAACTGGCAAAAGAGTTGAGTCCTCATTCAAAGGCAAGGGCAGTGTGAATACAATGAGAATTTAGTTATTTTGCTTTTCTTTTACCCCAGAGTTCACTTTAAAGAGGAATGATATTGGTTATTTAAAGAGGACTATATGTGAAAATAGTCACATGCAGGAGTATTTGCTTTACACAAAGTCAAATCGATTTCCATATGCGCATTTCACTTTATTTGTTTAATCTATTGTTGAAGAAGTCAGATTGAATTTAGACCAACAACTTGACAGCAACCAGAGCAGAGCACTTAAGGAGACTCTGAGAGAACCTACAACACATGCATTGAAACACACACACACATTATCTAGCTTTATTCAGTACTTGAAAGAGTAAGCCTTGAGACGTAGCACACATTCTCTGTGACACTCCAGGATATGGAGACAGAAGCAAACATACACAATACCTATTGACGACAAATACCTATTGAACACAAACACACTCGCTCCCGGACAGAACTTTGCGACACAACAAAGATCATGACAATTGTGTCACACTTTGTGACTAACAAACAGTTCTAGAGACAGTAGCAACAAAAACACACCTATTGAAGACTTAGAGAGACCACAAACACACATTAAGCACACACTGACTTGCCTAGTTAAATAAAGGTTGAATAAAATAAAAACACAAACTATACCTGTACGTGGGGAGTCAGCTGTAGACAAACGAAGCCCTTTATCCAGTGAGTGAGTCCACTCAGAGACGAGCTGACAGGGAGAAGATAAGTCCTGTAGTCTGCTCAGCTACTGCTCAAACTCACACTCAAACTCCCACACTCATAGCAGAGACACAGACCAGGTTTGTGTGTCCAGTCCAAATGGGGCATGAGGGAACACACTCGGTGTAAGGAGAGCAAGACAGAGCGAGCAACAGAAGGAGAGACAGGAGAGAGATCTGCTCCCTCCATCTGCTGGTGTAAATCAGTGAGCTGAGTCTCGCTACCAAGAGATCACTTCACGTAAACACTGGGATGGAAAGGGGGGGGGAGCTGAATCTGTGAGGGGAGGAGGAAAGAGAGTTGGAGGGAGAAAAGGGGATAGAAGGGAAAGAGGAGGAAACGGGAGAGATGCAGGGGAGAGAAATGAGAAGGAGAGAATAAGAGGAAGGGAGGGGGGAAGTGGGGCGAGCGATGAACAGGGGATGAAAGGGGAGGAGGGAGGGATAAGTCTGTGAACTAACTAAGCTGTCTTGGCTTGATTTAATAAGCGATTTTCACTATCTCCTCCTCTCCTTCTCTTTTCTCTCTGATCTTCTCCTCTCCCTCTCTTTTCCCTCTATTACATACTTATCTCTGCTCTTCTCCTCTCTCCCTCTCTTTTCTCTCTATCGCATTCTTCTCTCTGCTCTGCTCTTCTCCTTCTTACTCTCTTTCCTCTCTATCTATACTTCCCTCTGCTCTTCTCCTCTCCCCCTCTTTTCTCTATATCAGTACTTCACTTCTCCTACTCTCATCCTGGCTTTATTCCCCTTCAGCACAGTAAATAGAATCACAGGGAGATCTACCTCAGCTATTTCTTCTAACGCTGTCCCTCCTTAAAGGAGAAATAGGATAATAGGAATTTCTGGACTTTCTGAACTCTCTGGATGTTGGAATGTATTTTACTGTGTAAATAATTGCAAGCTTGTTCAAGTCACTTTTACTCCTTTCCTGGTTCAATTATCTTTGGATGATTTCACAATTATGACCAAGTGCATGTTGAGTAAGTAAATATCCAACTACCAACTTTAAATCACTCATGATAAGTGCAATTATACTTATACTATTATGCCTTTATTTAACCAGGTAAGTCATTGAGAACATACAGTATTATTTTATAATATTTACCTGTTTTAGCAGATTTAGCTATCGGGCTAAATCTGGCACATTTACAGAAATGTTGATTGATGTGCCTTATTCCTGTCAAATAAATGAAATTAAAACAGTTAATGCAAATGAAATGAAACCAGTTGGTTCAGGTTGGAAGGTGTTTTGGGAGATTGACATACATTTTGCTCCTTTCCTGCGTGTAGTTGATTGATAACCTTACTAATTAACGCATTGGTTTTCAAACTTGTCCATGGGGACCCACATCAGTTCCATGTATTCAAACTATTCTAGAGCTAGCACACCTGATTCAACTGAGGTAGTTCAGGGATACAACAAAATTGTGAAATGTCTATGGGGGTCCCACAGGATAGGTTTGAAAACCACTGAATTAACCCTGTAAGAACCAACATTGTAAAGATGAAAGACACTCTTATCCAGAGCGACTTACAGTTGAGAGTACATACATTTTAATACTTCTTTTCGTACTGGTCCCCCGTACTGGTCCTTAGACACAGATGTATCTCTTAGTAGTATTTGTTGTGTGTTAGTATGATTATTGTGGGATCAGTAGCCTCTAAAACATTAGAAAACTGTACACCGTCTGAGACCACATTGGTCCCCTACACAAGCATATGATTTAAGCCATCCATGCAAGAACATGACTTGAAATATTTTTTCCTGTCTTCTCTAAGATGTAGTGATTATGTAGAAAAACAAAAATTGAGAAACAAACATTCTGAGCCAGAGCTAGAGGTAATTTTGTAAGTGTCGCAAAAACGCAACATTGGGCTACAATCATATATTTCTAGATATGTTTTAAAGTTAGGGACAGATGGAAATTTACTGGGGGGAGGAGTGGTCCAAAATTGGGGAGGGTTGTCAAACCTTTTTTTTCTTTGGGGAGGGTTGTGTGGTTTTTTATTGGGCACAGGGGAGGGTAGTATGTTTTTTCCCTGGTTTACTGTACATTTGCTCTTCTGCTCACATTTTCTCTATAAACAATGACTTGACCCTAATAAAGTTTAGAAACGTTTGTGAAGGTTTGGTGTGGTGTGGTTATTATTAAGGTTTAGCTACTGCAGGCCTATGATATGAAGGCAGTGCGCCCAGCGCTCCAACTGACTCTGACAGTTGAACTTGAGGTGAGGAAGGCCTACCAGATTTACTCCTATAATCTAACAATATAAAGCTTATCTTAATACAAAATATTCTGATAGAAAATTTACGAATTAGTCTCCTTCTGTACGTCTACATCTGTATAGCAGAAATGCATCTCGGTGTCGTAGCATGCCACTGGCATATCACTATCTCTCTCTATCTCTCTGGGGTTAGGCCTAAGCTTCTCTTCCTTTATATACCTCATATAGTCTCCCGAGTGGCGCAGTGGTCTAAGGCACTGCATCGCAGTGCTAGCTGTGCCACTAGAGATCCTGGTTCGAATCCAGGCTCTGTTGTAGCCGGCCGCAACCGGGAGACCAATGGGGCGGCGCACAAGTCGTCCAGGGTAGGGGAGGGAATGGCAGGCAGGGAGGTAGCTCATTTGATAGAGCATGGCGTTTGCAACGCCAGGGTTGTGGGTTCGTTTCCCACGGGGGGCCAGTATGAAAATAATAATGTATGCACTAACTGTAAGTCGCTCTGGATAAGAGTGTCAGCTAAATGATGTAAATGTAAATATACAGTGCCTTGCAAAAGTATTCAACCCCCTTGGCATTTTTCCTATTTTGTTGCATTACAACCTGTAATTTAAATGGATTTTTATTTGGATTTCATGTAATGGACATATACAAAATAGTCCAAGTTGGTGAAGTGAAATGAAAAAAATTACTTGTTTCAAAAAAATTATAAAAAATAAATAACGGAAAAGTGGTGTGTGCATATGTATTCACCCCATTGGCTATGAAGCCCCTAAATAAGATCTGGTGCAACCAATTACCTTCAGAAGTCACATAATTAGTTAAATAAAGTCCACCTGTGTGCAATCTAAGTGTCACATGATCTGTCACATGATCTCAGTATATATACGCCTGTTCTGAAAGACCCCAGTCTGCAACACCACTAAGCAAGGGGCACCACCAAGCAAGCGGCACCATGAAGACCAAGGAGCTCTCCAAACAGGTCAGGGACAAAGTTGTGGAGAAGTACAGATCAGGGTTGGGTTATAAAAAAATATCAGAAACTTTGATCATCTCACGGAGCACCATTAAATCCATATATTACAAAATTGAAAGAATATGGCACCACAACAAACCTGCCAAGAGAGGGCCGCCCACCAAAACACACGGACCAGGCAAGGAGGGCATTAATCAGAGATGCAACAAAGAGACCAAAGATAACCCTGAAGGAGCTGCAAAGCTCCACAGCGGAGATTGGATTATCTGTCCATAGGACCACTTTAAGCCGTACACTCCACAGAGCGGGGCTTTACGGAAGAGTGGCCAGAATAAAGCCATTGCTTAAAGAATAAAATAAGCAAACACGTTTGGTATTCGCCAAAAGGCATGTGGGAGACTCCCCAAACATATGGAAGAAGGTACTCTGGTCAGATGAGACTAAAATTGAGCTTTTTGGCCATCAAGGAAAACACTATGTCTGGCGCAAACCCAACACCTCTCATCACCCCGAGAACACCATCCCCACAGTGAAGCATGGTGGTGGCAGCATCATGCTGTGGGGATGTTTTTCATTGGCAGGGACTAGGAAACTGGTCAGAATTGAAGGAATGATGGATGGCGCTAAATACAGGGACATTCTTGAGGGAAACCTATTTCAGTCTTCCAGAGATTTGAGATTGGGATGGAGGTTCACCTTCCAGCAGGACAATGACCCTAAGCATACTGCTAAAGCAACACTCGAGTGTTTTACGGGGAAACATTTAAATGTCTTGGAATGGCCTAGTCAAAGCCCAGACCTCAATCCAATTGAGAATCTGTGGTATGACTTAAAGATTGCTGTACACCAGCGGAACCCATCCAACTTGAAGGAGCTGGAGCAGTTTTGCCTTGAAGAATGGGCAAAAATCAAAGCGGCTAGATGTGCCAAGTTTATAGATACATACCCCAAGAGACTTGCTGCAAAAGGTGGCTCTACAAAGTATTGACTTTGGGGGGGGTAAATAGTTATGCACGCTCAGGTTTTCTGTTTTTTTTGTCTTATTTCTTGTTTGTTTTACAATAAAAAATATTTTGCATCTTCAAAGTGGTAGGCATGTTGTGTAAATCAAATGATACAAACCCCCCAAAAAATCCATTTTAATTTCAGGTTGTAAGGCAACAAAATAGGAAAAATGCCAAGGGGGGTGAATACTTTCGCAAGCCACTGTAGGCTATATATATATTTATGAAAATGTTAATATCATACAGTGGACACCTAAGCCTATAGGCCTGTGCATGCAATACACTGATACATGTAATGCTCAAATCTCTGACAGCTGAACCATGAGGTGGACAATTGTTGTTTTAGAAAAGTAGCCTAAAAAACAAAACAAAAATGGGCTATAAAGTTTTGCATATGCTACACATCGAATGAATTGTGTTTTTGTAATTTGTTATAGGCTGTTTAAACGGACGTAAATGTGGCTCATTTGGCCAATATCCCTTGTTTATTGATGGTGCTGGCTTCGCCAGGTTGGCTCTCAATGCATATGGACGTCCAGGGAATTTCTCAAATGTCCAGTAAATTAAAATCTTCCCTGTCATGTTGTCCGATGCAATATTTTCCTAAAGGAAACTCTGAAATGGCATATTCTTTTTATGAAGATTTTAGAATATTCATATTAAAATCTGTCGCTAGTCCTAGCTAGTGCGCTAGTCCAGTGTCACTTATTATGACTGCACATCATGGTTCACCAGCAGCCCCAAACATCTAAAGAATAAGCAACCAGCCAAACAAGCTTGTAAGAATTGTACTTAAACTCCCCCCTCATACACATAGCATTTTGTCATCTCTATCTTTGTAATGTCTCTGTATCTATGTAATTGTATATGTATTTATGTAAAAAAAGAAGGACAATGGAAATAAGTCCTCAACTTTACTGTTTAATCCCAGTTTTTTGTGACAAATAAAAGCGGCCAATTGATGAATGGAAAGATACATCTATTACAAAACACCAAAACGTTTAATGACATTCGGAGATTGTCAAGCCAAGCCTTCTGTACTGGGTAAGCCTACAAGGTAGGGAGGGGTGTATTTTCTGTTTGTCGAGATTTATATAGTCTATTTATTGTTGTGTTGAAAATGCAAATCATGATATTGAAGTGCCCGAAGTCGGTATGCTTTGTTTATTGGTTGTGTGGTGCATTGACACAGAAACCTGTTGGTGGAAAATGTGGCATCTGATTTCCCCTTAGCTGATCATTGTCTGCAGCCGTCTCTGATCATAGTGTAATGAAACAGGCAGGGAGAGTGAGCTCGTCTGTGGTGGTCGGCGAACCCACAACTTCCTGGCCCATACCCTTGCGTGGCATCGGCTGTGCCACAAATGCATGCTGAAGTGGCAAAGTCGATATCCACGTTTAGTGTCCCAGAGTGGCGCAGTGGTCTAAGGCACTGTTGCGCAGTGCTAGCTGTGCCACTAGAGATCCTGGTTCAAATCCAGGCTCTGTCGTAACCGGCTGCGACCGGGAGACCCATGGGGCGGTGCACAATTTGTCCAGGGTAGGGGAGGGAATGGCCGGCAGGGGTGTAGCTCAGTTGGTAGAGCATGGCGTTTGCAACGCCAGGGTTGTGGGTTTGATTCCCATGGGGGACCAGTATAAAAAATGAATGTATGCACTCACTAACTGTAAGTCGCTCTGGATAAGAGCGTCTGCTAAATGACTAAAATGTAGAAACACAGGGTCGCTATTGTTATTTGTGATCGTAAACATTATTTTGAGTTAATTCTATGATGGGGAGGGTGATCAATTTATTTTACCGTACAAGTGAGGGGGACAGATGGAAATTTACTGAGGGTGGAGCGTCATGTGAAAATATTTCTAACATTGGGGAGGGGATTTTTTTTTATGACACCTTGAGTTGGACCAGCCCCTCCCCCTCCAATTTCGATTAATTTCCTGCAATTCTACACATTCTGCCATGGGGCATACAGTGAGGGAAAAAAGTATTTGATCCCCTGCTGATTTTGTATGTTTGCCCACTGACAAAGAAATGATCAGTCTATAATTTTAATGGTAGGTTTATTTGAACAGTGAGAGACAGAATAACAACAAAAAAATCCAGAAAAACGCATGTCAAAAATGTTATATATTGATTTGCATTTTAATGAGGGAAATAAGTATTTGACCCCCTCTCAATCAGAAATATTTCTGGCTCCCAGGTGTCTTTTATACAGGTAAAGAGCTGAGATTAGGAGCACATTCTTAAAGGGAGTGCTCCTAATCTCAGTTTGTTACCTGTATAAAAGACACCTGTCCACAGAAGCAATCAATCAATCAGATTCCAAACTCTCCACCATGGCCAAGACCAAAGAGTTCTCCAAGGATGTCAGGGACAAGATTGTAGACCTACACAAGGCTGGAATGGGCTACAAGACCATCGCCAAGCAGCTTGGTGAGAAGGTGACAACAGTTGGTACGATTATTCGCAAATTGAAGAAACACAAAATAACTGTCAATTTCCCTCGGCCTGGGGCGCCATGCAAGATCTCATCTCGTGGAGTTGCAATGATTATGAGAACAGTGAGGAATCAGCCCAGAACTACACGGGAGGATCTTGTCAATGATCTCAAGGCAGCTGGGACCATAGTCATCAAGAAAACAATTGGTAACACACTACGCCGTGAAGGACTGAAATCCTGCAGCGCCCGCAAGGTCCCCCTGCTCAAGAAAGCACATATACAGGCCCGTCTGAAGTTTGCCAACGAACATCTGAATGATTCAGAGGAGAACTGGGTGAAAGTGTTGTGGTCAGATGAGACCAAAATCGAGCTCTTTGGTATCAACTCAACTCGCCGTGTTTGGAGGAGGAGGAATGCTGCCTATGACCCCAATAACACCATCCCCACCGTCAAACATGGAGGTGGAAACGTTATGCTTTGGGGGTGTTTTTCTGCTAAGGGGACAGGACAACCTCACCGCATCAAAGGGACGATGGACGGGGCCATGTACCGTCAAATCTTGGTTGAGAACCTCCTTCCCTCAGCCAGGGCATTGAAAATGGGTCGTGGTTGGGTATTCCAGCATGACAATGACCCAAAACACACGGCCAAGGCAACAAAGGAGTGGCTCAAGAAGCAGCACATTAAGGTCCTGGAGTGGCCTAGCCTGTCTCCAGACCTTAATCCCATAGAAAATCTGTGGAGGGAGCTGAAGGTTCGAGTTGCCAAACGTCAGCCTCGAAACCTTAATGACTTTGAGAAGATCTGCAAAGAGGAGTGGGACAAAATCCCTCCTGAGATGTGTGCAAACCTGGTGGCCAACTACAAGAAACGTTTGACCTCTGTTTTTGCCACCAAGTACTAAGTCATGTTTTGCAGAGGGGTCAAATACTTATTTCCCTCATTAAAATGCAAATCAATTTATAACATTTTTGACATGCGTTTTTCTGGATTTTTTTGTTGTTATTCTGTCTCTCACTGTTCAAATAAACCTACCATTAAAATTATAGACTGATCATGTCTTTGTCAGTGGGCAAACGTACAAAATCAGCAGGGGATCAAATACTTTCTGCAATTCTACACATTTTGCCATTGGGCGGAGAGGATAAAAAAAAATTATAACACATTTCATGCAATTCTATCCATTTTGCCATGGTTTGGAGATACATTTCTGTAGTTTTAAAGTACATTTCCTGCCAATTCTACACATTTTGCCATGACTTATTATGCCATGTTAATATGATATCTGAATGAGGATGATTAAAGGTGTCCGAATGCTTTCCAGCCGAAACTTTTCAGAACAGTTTGTGCATATATTATGACGACATTTTGTGACGTTTCTGTTCTCTTTTGGTCTTCGGCAAAGGTTTTTTTCTGTTTTTTTTCGGTTGTTAGTAGCACACAAAACATTTTCTCGAGGCAAGCCAAAGTCTGTAGCCAAAGTCTATGCCTCTTCCTGAGCTATTGGTCAACAATAGGGATTCTTCAATGAAGTGTTTGTTTTCATTCAAAGAGAGACTAATTGTGTTCATGCAAAAAAAAACGTACTTGAGAAATACTGAACCAAACATCCTAGTTAGATGTAAAATTGCGCGACTAAGATCTCCTCTGCAAAAACATAAAACATTTATGAGCGATTTCTTGATTTATCTTCGATTAATTCAGACTATTTTGAGGCAGTCTCAAGATGGGCAAACAGTACTATTGTCGTTTTTCCAGCAAAGGTCTTTTAAGGGAGTATGCGAGCACACTCGTTTGGTTCGCCTAGCCAAGTTCGGCTAGGTGCCAGCTGAACCGAAGCATGCTGACGCCTTAACAAAATCAATGGGGGCCACCTGGAGGTCAGGGCCCTGGGCACATGCCCTGCATGCCCGGTCAGTATACGGCCATGATTACTACAAGTTTAGAAAACTGGATAGACTAACTACAATCTAAAAATTCTTAGCTGACATGGCTAATTGAGTGACTGTCAGTGACTGACATAACGAGAGAAAAACTGCAGAATGATGCACAACCAAATGTACAAATAGCTACATTTCAAAATTAGACTATTCTTACTCTCAATAGTAAATTGAGACCCTGACTGAGTTCCAAAAAAATACACTGAATACACAAAACATTAGGAACACCTTCTCTTTCAATGACAAAGACTGACCAGGTGAATCCAGGTGAAAGCTATGATCCGTTATTGATGTCACCTGTTAAATCCACCAATCAGTGTAGATAAATAGGAGGAGACAGGTTAAATACGCTTCTGGGTTTTTCACGCTCAACAGTTTTCCGTGTGTATCAAGAATGGTCCACCACCCAAAGGACATCCAGCCAACTTGACACAACTGTTGGAAGCATTGGAGTCAACATGGGCCAGCATCCCTGTGCAACGCTTTCGATACCTTGTAGAATCCATGACCGACGAATTGAGGCTGTTCTGAGGGCAAAAGGGGGTGTAACTCAATATTAGGAAGGTGTTCATAATGTTTTGTACACACAGTATATACAGTGCATTCGGAAAGTATTCAGACCCATTTCCTTTTTCCACATTTTGTTACGATACAGCCTTATTTTAAAATGGATTAAATAAATACAAATCCTCATCAATATATACACAATACCCCATAATGACAAAGTGAAAACAGGTTTTTTGAAATGTTAGCAAATGTATTAAAACTAAAAAAAACGTAATACCTTATTTATATAAGCATTCAGACCATTTGCTATGAGATTGATTGGAAAGCAACACACCTGTCTATATTAGGTCCCACAGTTGACAGTGCATGTCAGAGCAAAAACCAAATCATGATTTTGAAGGAATTGTCCGTAGAGCGCCGAGACAGGATTGTGTCGAGGCACAGATCTGGGGAAGGGTACCACAAAAATTCTGCAGCATTGAAGGTCCCCAAGAACACACTGGCCTACATCATTCCTAAATTGAATACATTTGGAACCACCAAGACTCTTCCTAGAGCTGGCCACCCGGCCAAACTGAGCAATCGGGGGGGAAGGGCCAGTGGTGGAAAAAGTACTCAAAAGTCATACTTGAGTAAAAGTACAAATACCTTAATAGAAAATGACTCAAGTAAAAGTGAAAGTCACCCATTAAAATACTACTTGAGTAAAAGTCTAAAACTATTTGGTTTTAAATATACTTAAGTATCAAAAGTAAATGGAATTGCTCAAATATACTTAAGTATCAAAAGTAAAAGTATTAATAATTTCAAAATTCCTTATATTAAGCAAACCAGACGACAACTTTATTTATTTTTATTTTATTTATTTTATTTACAGATAGCCAGGGAAACACTCTATTAATTTACAAACAAAGCATTTGTGTTTAGTGAGTCCGCCAGATCAGAGGCAGTAGGGATGACTAAGGATGTTTTCTTGATAAGTGCATGAATTGGACCAAATGTAACGAGTACTTTTGGGTGTCAGGGAAAATGTATGGAGTAAAGAGTACATTATTTTCTTTAGGAATGTAATGAAGTAAAAGTAAAAGTTGTCAAAAATTGAAATAGTAAAGTAAAGTACAGATACCCCAAAAAACTACTTAAGTAGTACTTTAAAGTATTTTTACTTAAGTACTTTACACCACTGAGAAGGGCCTTGGTCAGGGAGGTGACCAAGAACCTACGGTCACTCTGACAGAGCTCCAGAGTTCCTCTGTGGAGATGGGAGAACCTTCCAGAAGGACAACCATCTCTGCACCACTCCACCAATCAGGCCTTTATGGTAGAGTGGCCAGATGGAAGCCACTCCACAGTAAAAGGCACCTAAAGGACGCTCAGACCATGAGAAACAAGATTCTCTGGTCTGATGAAACCAAGATTGAACTCTTTGGCCTGAATGCCAAGTGTCACGTCTAGAAGAAACGTGGCACCATCCCTACGGTGAAGCATGGTGGTGGCAGCATCATGCTGTGGGGATGTTTTTCAGCGGCAGGGACTGGGAGACTAGTCAGGATTGAGGGAAAGATGAACTGAACAAAGTACAAAGAGATCCTTGATGAAAACCTGCTCCAGAGCGCTCAGGACCTCAGACTGGTGTGAAGGTTCACCTTCCAACAGGACAACAACCCTAAGCACACAGCCAAGACAGCGCAGGAGTGGCTTTGGGACAAGTCTCTGAATGTCCTTGAGTGGCCCAGCCAGAGCCAGGACTTGAACCCGATCGAACATCTCTGGAGAGACCTGCAAAATAACTGTGCATCGACGCTCTCCATCCAACCTGACAGAGCTTGAGAGGATCTGCAGAGAAGAATGGGAGAAACTCCCCAAATACAGGTGTGCCAAGCTTGTAGCGTCATACCCAAGAAGACTTGAGGCTGTAATCGCTGCCAAAGGTGCTTCAACAATGTACTGAGTAGAGGGTCTGAATATTTATGTAAAAGGTCATCATGATAGATCTGTTGTGTGTAGATTGATGAGGGGAAAAAAAACAATATAATCAATTTTAGAATAAGGCTGAAACGTAACAAAATGTGGAAAAAGTCAAGGGGTCTGAATACTTTACGAATGCACTGTATATATTTATTTATTTGGGGGCCCTAAGCGACCAATATGTCGCTTATGCCTGGAACGGTTTGGACTGGTCGAGTTGATCAATTTGGCTATTTCAGTCTAAATAGGACTTCATTTCAGATTTACAGTGGGGAAAAAAGTATTTAGTCAGCCACCAATTGTGCAAGTTCTCCCACTTAAAAAGATGAGAGAGGCCTGTAATTTTCATCATAGGTACACGTCAACTATGACAGACAAATTGAGATTATTTTTTTCCAGAAATCACATTGGTAGGATTTTTATGAATTTATTTGCAAATTATGGTGGAAAATAAGTATTTGATCACCTACAAACAAGCAAGATTTCTGGCTCTCACAGACCTGTAACTTCTTCTTTAATAGGCTCCTCTGTCCTCCACTCGTTACCTGTATTAATGGCACCTGTTTGAACTTGTTATCAGTATAAAAGACACCTTTCCACAACCTCAAACAGTCACACTCCAAACTCCACTATGGCCAAGACCAAAGAGCTGTCAAAGGACACCAGAAACAAAATTGTAGACCTGCACCAGGCTGGGAAGACTGAATCTGCAATAGGTAAGCAGCTTGGTTTGAAGAAATCAACTGTGGGAGCAATTATTAGGAAATGGAAGACATACAAGACCACTGATAATCTCCCTCGATCTGGGGCTCCACGCAAGATCTCACCCCGTGGGGTCAAAATGATCACAAGAACGGTGAGCAAAAATCCCAGAACCACACGGGGGGACCTAGTGAATGACCTGCAGAGAGCTGGGACCAAAGTAACAAAGCCTACCATCAGTAACACACTACGCCGCCAGGGACTCAAATCCTGCAGTGCCAGACGTGTCCCCCTGCTTAAGCCAGTACATGTCCAGGCCCGTCTGAAGTTTGCTAGAGTGCATTTGGATGATCCAGAAGAGGATTGGGAGAATGTCATATGGTCAGATGAAACCAAAATATAACTTTTTGGTAAAAACTCAACTCGTCGTGTTTGGAGGACAAAGAATGCTGAGTTGCATCCAAAGAACACCATACCTACTGTGAAGCATGGGGGTGGAAACATCATGCTTTGGGGCTGTTTTTCTGCAAAGGGACCAGGACGACTGATCTGTGTAAAGGAAAGAATGAATGTGGCCATGTATCGTGAAATTTTGAGAGAAAACCTCCTTCCTTCAGCAAGGGCATTGAAGATGAAACGTGGCTGGGTCTTTCAGCATGACAATGATCCCAAACACACCGCCCGGGCAACGAAGGAGTGGCTTCGTAAGAAGCAGTTCAAGGTCCTGGAGTGGCCTAGCCAGTCTCCAGATCTCAACCCCATAGAAAATCTTTGGAGGGAGTTGAAAGTCCGTGTTGCCCAGCGACAGCCCCAAAACATCACTGCTCTAGAGGAGATCTGCATGGATGAATGGGCCAAAATACCAGCAACAGTGTGTGAAAACCTTGTGAAGACTTACAGAAAACGTTTGACCAGTGTCATTGCCAACAAAGTGTCACAGTTTCGGCCGAGGTTGCCTCTCTTCCTTGCTCGGGCAGGCTTCGGCGTTCGTTGTCTCCGGAATACTAGCTGCCACCGTTGCATGTTTCTATGTTCGTTTGCTTTTGTCTAATTGTGGTCACACCTGTTTTCGTTTAGTGTATTAGTGTCCTATAAGTTCTCCTTGGGTTTGTGTTAGTGTTGTGTGTGATTGTTTTCACTGTCGTGCTTTGTTGCTGGATGTATTGACTATTTGCTCGGTAGAGCTGTCCTCCATAGTTTGGAGAGTTTTGTCGCACCTGTCTGTGCGCCCGTTTTGTTTCGCCTGCGCGCGGAGTTTCGCCTTCAGGCTATTTAGTGCTTGCACGGTTAGAGATTTCACTAAAGTCTTTGGAACTATACTTCTGCGTCCTGCGCCTGATTCCACCACCACACCCACTTACAACATCCTTGACAGAATCACACACCATTAAATGGAATCAGCAGGAGCCGAAGCAGCGCAGGCGACGCTGGAGGACAGGGTCCGCCAGCAAGATGACCAGATCCTGCGGATGGGGTCCGCACTGCAGGAGGTGATCACCACCATCAGAGGCTGGGAGACCCGAGGGGACACCTCCACTACCATCGTCCCTGCCCGCGCCATCGGCAAGTCAGCCTCTTCCCGCTCCCGGGAACCCAGAGGAGTTCGACTCTCGCTCCCGAGGGCCTACGATGGGACCGCTGCCGGGTGTCAGGGATTCCTTCTCCAGGTGGAGCTTTACCTGGCCACCGTGCACCCGGCGCCCTCGGGGCACGGAGCGTGTCCGCCCTGATCTCCTGCCTTTCCGGTAAAGCGTTGGAATGGGCCAACGCAGAGTGGAGGAGAATAGATGCTAACACCATCACCTACGACGAGTTCTCCCGCCGCTTCAGGGCGGTGTTTGACCATCCCCGGAGGGGAAAGCGGCGGGGGAGGCGTCTGTCTGCCTCCGGCAGGGGAGGAGGAGTGCCCAGGAGTTCGCCTTAGAATTCCGCACTCTAGCGGCGGATGCAGGGTGGAATGAGCGGGCCCTCATCGATCACTATCGATGTAGTCTATGTGAGGACGTCCGTAGGGAGCTGGCCTGTAGGGACACCAGTCTCTCGTTCGACCAGTTGGTCGACATGTCCATCAGGCTGGATACCCTGCTAGCTACCCGCGGACGTCCCGAGGGGGTCCGTCCATTTCACCCTCCAGCGCTTCCGAGCCGTGCCCCATGGAGCTCGGTGGCGCTGGCGCTAGAGAGAGGAGGGGTCGGAATACGAGGGGGTCCATCTCCTGCACCAACTGTGGTCGGGGAGGACACACCGCGGCTAGGTGCTGGGGATGGCCTCCTAGGGGGAAGACGACAGGTCCCGCACTGGGGAGTCCTTCCAGGTGAGTAGGCGCCCACTCACCCAGAGCTCTCTGTTGCACACTTTTGTATACCTGTGCGTTTTCCACAGGTAGCACCTCATTCCCAGCATAAGGCGCTGGTAGATTCAGGCGCGGCTGGGAATTTTGTTGATAAGCAATTTTGTTTAGCCTTAGGGATTCCCCTTCTACCTGTTGACGTTCCTTTCCCGTTCATGCCCTAGATAGCCGTCCGTTGGGTGCGGGCTTGATCAGGGAGGTTACAGCGCCACTTAGGATGTGTGCGCAGGGGGGTCATCAGGAGATGATCCAGCTATTTCTGATCGACTCGCCTGCGTATCCGGTGGTGCTGGGCATGCCCTGGTTGAGTACCCATAACCCATCTATTTCGTGGCAGGAGAGAGCTCTGATGGAGTGGTCTGCTCAGTGTGTGGGTCGATGTTTAGGCGTTTCCGTAGGGGCTACCTCGGTGGAGAGTCCAAACCAGGTGCCCGCATTGCACGTTCCCCCTGAGTATGGGGATTTGGCTATTGCGTTTAGTAAGTCGAGGGCGACGCAGTTGCCGCCCCATAGGCAGGGAGATTGTGCGATAGACCTCCAGGCAGGAGCTGCGCTCCCACGGAGCCATGTGTATCCTCTGTCTCAGGAGGAGAAGAAAGCTATGGAGACTTACATAGACGAATCTCTGAGACAAGGATACATACGGCCTTCCACTTCCCCTGCGTCCTCGAGTTTCTTTTTGTGAAGAAAAAGGATGGTGGGTTACGCCCGTGCATCGATTACCGTGGTCTCAATCAGATCACGGTGAAGTACAGTTATCCACTCCCGCTGATTGCGACCATGACTGAGTCATTGCATGGGGCGCGTTTCTTCACTAAATTAGATCTCAGGAGCGCGTACAACTTGGTGCGCATCAGGGAGGGCGATGAATGGAAGACAGCCTTTAGTACCACCTCGGGCCATTACGAGTATCTTGTCATGCCATACGGGTTGATGAACGCTCCGTCAGTTTTCCAATCATTCGTGGATGAGATCTTCAGGGACATGCAGGGGCAGGGGGTGGTTGTGTACATAGATGACATTCGTGTACTCGCCTACCCGAGTCGAGCATGTGGCCCTGGTGCGCAGAGTGTTGCGGAGGCTGGTGGAGCACGACCTGTATGTCAAGGCAGAGAAGTGTCTGTTTTTCCAGGAGTCGGTCTCCCTTTTTGGGGTATCAGTTGTCTGCGTCAGGGGTGAAGATGGAGGTAGACCGGGTGTCAGCCGTGCGTAATTGGCAAACACCAACCACTGTGAAGGAGGTGCAGCAGTTTTTGGGGTTTGCGAATTACTACCGGAGGTTTATCCGGGGTTTTGGACAGGTGGCAGCTCCCATCACGTCTCTTTTGAAGGGGGGTCCGGTGCGTCTGCAGTGGTCTGCCGAGGCGGACAGGGCGTTTGGGAGGCTGAAGGACCTGTTTACCTCGGCCCGGTGCTGGCGCATCCGGATCCCTCTTTGCCATTTCAGGTAGAGGTGGACGCGTCAGAGGCCGGTATAGGAGCCGTGCTTTCGCAACGGTCCGGCGCGCCACCTAAACTCCGCCCCTGTGCTTTTTATTCCAAGAAGCTCAGTCCGGCGGAGCGAAACTATGACGTAGGGGGACAGGGAGCTGTTAGCCGTGGTACAGGCCCTAAAGGTGTGGAGGCTCTGGCTTGAGGGGGCTCAACACCCTTTCCTCATTTTGACGGACCACCGTAACCTGGAGTACATCCGGGCAGCGAGGAGGCTGAACCTCGCCAGGCGAGGTGGAATATGTTTTTGACCCGGTTCACATTCAAGATCACGACATCCCTGGGTCACAGAATGGTAAGGCAGACGCACTGTCTCGGCGGTATGACACGGAGGAGAGGTCCGTGGAGCCCACTCCCATACTGCCGGAGTCGTGTCTGGTGGCACCGGTAGTGTGGGAGGTCGATGCTGAACTCGAGCGAGCGTTACGCACCGACCCTAGTCCACCTCAATGCCCGGAGGGTCGGAAGTACGTTCCGCTCGAGGTTCGGGATCGATTGATCTATTGGGCTCACACGTCACCCTCCTCTGGACACCCTGGTATCGGCCGGACAGTGCACTGTCTTAGTGCCAAGTACTGGTGGCCCACGTTGGCGAGGGATGTGAGGGTTTATGTTTCCTCCTGCTCGGTGTGCGCCCAGTGTAAGGCGCCTAGACATCTGCCTAGGGGTAAGTTACTACCCCTGCCCGTTCCACAACGACCATGGTCTCACCTCTCGGTGGATTTCCTAACTGACCTTCCTCCTTCACAGGGGAATACCACTATACTGGTCGTTGTGGACCGGTTTTCTAAGGCCTGTCGTTTGCTCCCCATGCCGGGCCTTCCTACTGCCCTGCAAACGCCGAAGCACTATTCACCCATGTGTTCCGGCACTATGGGGTACCCGAGGATATTGTGTCTGATCGAGGTCCCCAATTTACCTCCAGAGTCTGGAGAGCTTTTATGGAGCGATTGGGGGTCTCGGTGAGCCTCACCTCGGGTTACCACCCGGAGAGTAATGGGCAGGTGGAACGTGTGAACCAGGATGTGGGTAGGTTTCTTAGAACATACTGCCAGGACCGGCCAGAGGAGTGGGCAAGGTACGTTCCTGGGCCGAAATGGCCCAGAATTCCCCTGCGCCATTCCTCCACTAACCTAACCCCCTTTCCAATGTGTGTTAGGTTACCAGCCGGTTCTGGCACCTTGGCAGCAGAGCCAGATCGAGGCTCCTGCGGTGGATGAGTGGGTGCGGCGCTCGGAGGAGACATGGAACGCTGCACACGTCCACCTGCAGCGGGCCCTCCGCGCGTCATAAGGCGAGCGCCGATCTCCACCGCAGTGAGGGACCGGTGTACGCACCTGGTGATCGAGTCTGGCTCTCTACCAGAAACCTGCCCCTCCGCCTGCCCTGTCGGAAACTGGGTTGGCGGTTTGTAGGGCCATTTAAAGTCCTGAGAAGGTTGAACGAGGTGTGTTACAAATTACAACTACCTGTTGAATATAAAAGTATTAACCCCTCGTTCCATGTGTCTCTTCTCAGGCCGGTGGTAGCTGGCCCACTCCAAGAAAGTGAGATCAGGGAGACTCCTCCGCCCCCATTGGACATCGAGGGGGCACCGGCGTACTCCGTGCGGTCCATCTTGTTTTCGAGACGTCGGATGGGGGGTCTCCAATATCTAGTGGAGTGGGAGGGGTACGGCCCGGAGGAGCGGTGCTGGGTGCCAAGGAGGGACATTTTGGACCCGTCTCTCCTGACGGAATTCCATCGTGGGCACCCGACGCATCCTGCTCCGCGTCCTCCTGGTCGTCCCCGAGGCCGGAGTCGGCGCACGTCTGGAGCCGCGCGTCAAGGGGGGGGTACTGTCACGGTTTCGGCCGAGGCTGCCTCTCTTCCTTGCTTGGGCAGGCTTCGGCGTTCGTTGTCTCCGGAATACTAGCTGCCACCGTTGCATGTTTCTATGTTCGTTTGCTTTTGTCTAATTGTGGTCACACCTGTTTTCGTTTAGTGTATTAGTGTCCTATAAGTTCTCCTTGGGTTTGTGTTAGTGTTGTGTGTGATTGTTTTCACTGTCGTGCTTTGTTGCTGGATGTATTGACTATTTGCTCGGTAGAGCTGTCCTCCATAGTTTGGAGAGTTTTGTCGCACCTGTCTGTGCGCCCGTTTTGTTTCGCCTGCGCGCGGAGTTTCGCCTTCGGGCTATTTAGTGCTTGCACGGTTAGAGATTTCACTAAAGTCTTTGGAACTATACTTCTGCGTCCTGCGCCTGATTCCACCACCACACCCACTTACAACATCCTTGACACAAAGGGTATATAACAAAGTATTGAGACACTTTTGTTATTGACCAAATACTTATTTTCCACCATCATTTGCAAATAAATTCATTAAAAAATCTTACAATGTGATTTTCTGGAGAAAATAAATCTCATTTTGTCTGTCATAGTTGACGTGTACCTATGATGAAAATTACAGGCCTCTCTCATCTTTTTAAGTGGGAGAACTTGCACAATTGGTGGCTGACTAAATACTTTTTCCCCCACTGTATATACCATTAGACAATATATTCCATCACATGTAAATGCTTTTGGACCATTTTGAGATGATTTTAATAGAATCACAGTCTTCTTACCACATATTTTTCCTTCCATTGAAGCCCAATGTTGCATTTTTGCAACATTTCCAGAAGATTCTTCTACAAACTTAAAATGGAAATATTACAAGTATTTCTGAAGTTTAATAAATTTTTTCCTCATTTGGATCTATGCTTGGATCTCACAGGGTTAACGCATTAATCTTGCGAGGAGCACCACTAATGGACAGAGCTTGATCCCCAAGACCAAAACAACCAGTCGTTTATTATTTCATAAATGGTTAAACCTAATACATGAATTTTCCTGAATGAACTTGAAAACCTTTTTGGGACAAAAAACAAGATGCTGTTGATTACTGCAGCAGTCCAATAGAGCAGTAGCAGGTCCCAACAACTTTTCTTACACAACGCTTTTGGGATTGTCAAGTTGTGACCCGCCAAAGCAAACAAAACCAATGTCACTCCAGGGCCCCTATCATCATTTAGGAAGTGCTGCCGTAGGGAGACAAACCATTGGTTAATAATATATGCTCTTAATAATATTCATGCATAGACCTGCAGCAGTTCAGGAAAATGAAACAAATCAAAACATACATTTTTTTACTCAAAAAGAGCATTAGGGTTCACAGACTTTTCTTGCAAACTAAACCAATGAGACTGTCATTGACTGACCCCTGTCATTTGGGAACTACTTCTGGGAAGCTCTGACGTAGGGGTAGAAACCACTGACAAAGCCTAAAAAATCCTTCCTGGAAAACTCCAGCCCCCAACTTCCTATTCCCATGTACAGATGCTTTGAGTCGGAGCGCTGGAGTGGAGTTGGAAAGTATCCGTCAGCAGTGTGTGTGTGTGTGTGTGTGTGTGTGTGTGTGTCAGCAGTGCAGCTGACCAGCAAATTAAACAAAACAACATGGAAAATAGATTACCTTTGACCCTTAGAATTGACCTCTGGAGTGGCCAGGTTCCACCAGGTTCCATGACTCCTGTCGTCTCAAGAGAATATTTGAGGGAGAGGTTGTTGTCCCGGCATCACACAGCCAGGTCACTGACCTCCTCCCTCTAGGCTGTCTCATCTTCTTCGTGTCTTCAGCAAACTTGATGATGGTGTTAGAGTCGTGCGTGGCCACACAGTCGAGGGTGAACAGAGAGTACAGGAGGGGACTAAGCACGAACCCCTGTGGGGCCCCCGTGTTAAGGATCAGTGTGACGGAGGTGATGTTGCCTACCCTCACTATCTGGGGTCGGCCCATCAGGAAGTCCAGGATCCAGTTGCAGAGGGAGATGTTCAGTCCCAGGGTCCTAAGCTGGGTGATGAGCTTGGAGGGGACAATGTTGTTGAACGCTGAGCTGTAGTCAATGAACAGCATTCTCACATAGGTATTCCTCTTATCTAGGTGGGTGATGGAAGTGTGGAGTGCAATTGAGATTGTGTCGTCTATGGATCTGTTGGGGCGGTAAGCAAATTGGAGTGTGTTCATGCCTGTGTTTGTGTTCATGCCTCCCAAGGGTCGTCTCCATCTCTGTCATAGTACATTTTCTCCAGATGCAGAGCATCACATCTGGCTGATGTCTATGTGGCTCCCAGTTACGCTGCTCACATTACTGCTGGTGCCACTAGGCCTAAAACCATCTGCCTGTCACCAACCTAGCCTTGCCATTCTGCAACCCAGCAAAGAATACAGACACCCTCTCACCAACCTGACCAACATGGCTCTCAGGAGCTTTCGAATCCTCAATCCAGCCAGGAATAAATACACTCTTTGGACTATGCAATCACTCACAAACGGCTGACAAGTCAATCCTTACTGAACTGAGAGATTCTGGAACAGAACTGTTAGAATGTTCTAATCTAAAACAAATGAATGAATGAGCAAACAAACTGATGACTCTTAACTAAAATTGTGTATCTCTGTCTCCAATACTTTTTCCATTGTGCCTGTTTATACAGTATTACAGAGATTATTGATGATTGTGCAATAACTTGACCCACATAAAAACTATTGTGGTTCATTCTTTATGCTGTGGCTATCACCTGTCAGGAACAACTGTGTCGGTCCAGAACAACAGCATAGTGAGGAACCAATTTGGGAACAAAAGCCTTCATTACGTAAGAGATACATGTGCTCAGGACAGGAGGACAGGAGAAGTGAGTGAGTGAGTGAGTGAGTGAGTGTGTGTGTGTGTGTGTGTGTGTGTGTGTGTGTGTGTGTGTGTGTGTGTGTGTGTGTGTGTGTGTGTGTGTGTGTGTGTGTGTGTGTGTGTGTGTGTGTGTGTGTGTGTGTTTGTGGTAAAGGAGAATAGAAGATGGACGGGTGTTGACCTTGTCCCTGTGGAGAAGGAGAGGACAGCAGGGCATGATGAACACACACACAAGTATTTTCTTTCTTTCTGCTGTGTCTGTCAGGAACAATAGCACAGCGGGGAACCAATTTGGAAACAAAGGCTTTCGTTACATAACAGAAACATGTGCTGCAGGAAGACAAGAGAACAGACATGGGACAGGGGTTGACCTGTGTGTGTGTGTGTGTGTGTGTGTGTGTGTGTGTGTGTGTGTGTGTGTGTGTACATGAGTTGACATGGTCCCTGTAGAGAAGGAGAAGACAGCAGGTCATGATGGGCACACACACACTCATATTTTCTTTCTTTCTGTCCATCAAGAACAACCGAACAGCGGGGAATAAGCCTTTGTCACATAACAGATAAATGAGCTGGGGACAGAAGTTGTTCACACACACTCCACCCCTCAAACTCATCTATCCTGTTTTCGCCAGTAGAGTAGTGGAACATACAGTTGAAGTCGGAAGTTTACATACACCTTAGCCAAATACATTAAAACTCAGTTTTTCACAATTCCTGACATTTAATCCTAGTAAAAATTTCCTGTCTTAGGTCAGTTAGGATCACCACTTTATTTTAAGAATGTGAAATGTCAGAATAATAGTATAGAGAATTATTTATTTCAGCTTTTATTTCTTTCATCACATTCCCAGTGGGTCAGAAGTTTACATACACTCAATTAGTATTTGGTAGCATTGCCTTTAAATTGTTTAACTTGGGTCAAACGTTTCGGGTAGCCTTCCACAAGCTTCCCACAATAAGTTGGGTGAATTTTGGCCCATTCCTCCTGACAGAGCTGGTGTAACTGAGTCAGGTTTGTAGGCCTCCTTGCTCACACACGCTTTTTCAGTTCTGCCCACAAATGTTCTATAGGATTGAGGTCAGAGCTTTGTGATGGCCACTCCAATACCTTGACTTTGTTGTCCTTAAGCCATTTTGCACAACTTTGGAAGTATGCTTGGGGTCATTGTCCATTTGGAAGACCCATTTGCGACCAAGCTTTAACTTCCTGACTGATGTCTTGAGATGTTGCTTCAACATATCCACATAATTTTCCTTCCTCATGATGCCATCTATTTTGTGAAGTGCACCAGTCCCTCCTGCAGCAAAGCACCCCAACAGCATGATGCTGCCACCCCCGTGCTTCACGGTTGGGATGGTGTTCTTCGGCTTGCAAGTCACCCCCTTTTTCCTCCAAACATAACGATGGTCTTTATGGCCAAACAATTATATTTTTGTTTCATCTGACCAGAGGATATTTCTCCAAAAATTACGATCTTTGTCCCCATGTGCAGTTGCAAACCGTAGTCTGGCTTTTTTATGGCGGTTTTGGAGCAGTGGCTTCTTCCTTGCTGAGCGGCCTTTCAGGTTATGTCGATATAGGACTCGTTTTACTGTGGATATAGATACTTTTGTACCTGTTTCCTCCAGCATCTTCACAAGTCCTTTGCTGTTGTTCTGGGATTGATTTGCACTTTTCACACCAAAGGACGTTCATCTCTAGGAGACAGAACGCGTCTCCTTCCTGAGCGGTATGACGGCTGCGTGGTCCCATGGTGTTTATACTTGCGTACTATTGTTTGTACAGATGAATGTGGTACCTTCAGGCATTTGGAAATTGCTCCCAAGGATGAACCAGACTTGTGGAGGTCTACAATTTTTTTTCTGAGGTCTTGGCTGATTTCTTTTGATTTTCCCATGATGTCAAGCAAAGAGGCACTGAGTTTGAAGGTAGGCCTTGAAATACATCCACAGGTACACCTCCAATTGACTCAAATGATGTCAATTAGCCTATCAGAAGCTTCTAAAGCCATGACATAATTTTCTGGAATTTTCCAAGCTGTTTAAAGGCACAGTCAACTTAGTGTATGTACACTTCTGACCCACTGGAATTGTGATTATTATTATTATGTGATACAGTGAATTATAAGTGAAATAATCTGTCTGTAAACAATTGTTGGAAAAATTACTATAGTTTAGTAGATGTCCTAACCTAAACTATAGTTTGTTATCAAGAAATTTGTGGAGTGGTTGAAAAACTAGTTTTAATGACTCCAACCTAAGTGTATGTAAACTTCCGACTTCAACTGTAGGTGGCTATAGCATGACTCTATGACCTGGATATAAGGGTGATGTAGAGGGAGAGATGAGAGGTGGCGAGAGAGACAGAGAAAGAGAGAGAGAGACTTCCCATCCGCTCCCTTCATCAGCATGTCTCAGAGAGAAGCTGCCATGCCGTCCTCGTCCCCTCAGCGGAATGCACAATTAGTGATCTGCATAAATATCAGTGTTGTGTTTAAGACCACCTAAAGCGAGACAGATTCAAGACCAAGACCGGAGCAAATCGAGTCAGAGTCAAGACCAAGACCAGAGGTGGGACGAGACCGAGTCAAAACCGAGACCAGGAGCGGACAAGGGGTCCGAGACAGAGTCAAGACCGAGACCAGAAAAATGCGAGTCCAATTCAAGACCGTGATTGTAATTTTGTAAAATCCCCACCATAATAAGAGTTCAAAATGTCCCGTATTGCTGTGTTCATATTTCAGAACAACATATGGATTCTTTAGACATTGATAATAGTGAAAAAAATGCATGCTGATGGAAAATAGAGCCACTCTACAAATTATTACTAACCCAAACACCTTCAGAGAAGGGCTAAGTATTTATAAAATAATGATTATAATAATATAAAAAGAATGATAATTATATTATTATTTTCAATGATGTTCTGATTTAATCTCTACAGTTTTTGTTGGAAAGGAAAGGGTTAACACTGAAGCGAAAAAAATATCCATTCAGGATTTTTCTTTGCTGGTCTCTGGGGAGATAAATCTAGTTAGCTAAGTTGGCCATTGGCTAGGCCATCATACGCTAGATAAGGTATCTGCCATTCAACTGCATTAGGGCCAAATTTTGGAGTGACAGTGGAATCAACCAATCACATTTTGACTTAATGAGTGGGACCGTTTTTTACAAAAACGTATGGAAACTTCTGCCTTCTTGAAGGCTAACAGGTCACTGCACAATAGCGAGCAGTAGTTTTCCCATGGTCTAGCTTGCTAGCTTTTGTTGTCGGCTAGTTTGCAGCGGCTGCAGCAGGTGTTATCAAAGAGGATGTTGTTGCTAATTAGCTTTTCCCATTTCAAGAATAACTATCAACAAGAAGTTAAGTTTCAAACGATCATCATCTGGTGGGAGGAACTGTGTTTTTTTATTGCAGTGCGCTTGCTGTTAGCCATCTCTTTGAAAATACCTTATGTGTGTGAAACATTGTTGCATTTAATGTGAACTGACAGCATTCTAGCAACAAGAAATCGTATTAAAATCTGTTCATATACACCCCCAGGAAGAATAGGACACTTAACAAAAATGTCTGACAAGCGAACACTTAGATATGGTCATTTTCACGTTTTCATAAATTCTAAGAATGTTTGGAAATTACTTATACTAAGGCATTTGTGAAAATTCTATAGCAATATAAAGTCGGAAAGCGGCCATGCATTTGAACAATTAACAGACACTGCAGTAAATAAAACCGAATAAGAACATCTGTCTTGTCCAGGACCGGAGTCTACACAGCTATAGCCAATCAGAGCTACAGTAGACCTTTATACAAACAAGCCATTTGCCACATGGGCCTGCCATCATTCACTTTAAACTGGACTGTTTGTTTACAGGAAGTTGCAACAGCGCGACAGATCATTAGAACGCATTCGCCAAAAGCCACAAAATACACCTGAATGGATTTCTGCAAATATGTAAACACCACAGGAGTTCTCATATATTTGGGAACATGACAGTCCTATTGATCAAACAACCATGAAAAGGTAGGCGCTCTCTCCCTCAGTTATGCACATCAACAACAACAAAAATCAACAACTAATGTTAGGCAGAGCAAGATGAGCTCAAATCTAACGAAGGAACATTAGATAAACCCTCTCAAACTTTTTCAGCTAGTTGGCAGTCAAAATTGCACTTATAAACGATGGGGAATTGAAGCCTCTTCGTCCTTCTGCAGTTTGCCTGCCAATGTATGCTTGTCCCAACCAAGCACCCAAGCTAACTGGCTTAAGTTGGCTAGCGAGCCACTTCCAGACACAAATGAGAGAACACCTCACTGACCATTTTACTCACCCTAACATAGTCCCCTGTAGCTCAGTTGGTAGAGCATGGCGCTTGCAATGCCAAGGTTGTGGGTTTGTTTCCCACGGGGGGCCAGTATGAAAATGTATGCACTCACTAACTGTAAGTCGCTCTGGATAAGAGTGTCTGCTAAATGACTAAAAATGAAAAAATAGCTGGTTAGGCTGTTTACATGTTATCTTTCTTGCCTAACTATTACTTTTTTTGCCTACGTTTACTGACACCGGTCATATTCAGCAGTTGTTGCACTCTGGCACAGTCAGACGAGAATGCTCTGAAATCGGAATAGATAGCATATCTCTTGGTTCGCAAAATCACTCTGGCTAACTGTATAACAGTCGTTCAAGTTCTTGCTAGCTAACCAAATGACACCTGCATCTCTAGCTGTGTATAGCCACCGAAAAACAATGAGGGGAAAAAGTCAGTCACTCACCCACTCCTCCAATGGCATGACATGACATCCTCCTAGCAGCTAGCTAGCTAGCTATCTAGCTAACGTTAGGCTCCATGTTTTTAGCTTGCTACATAAATAGATACGCTAGCCTATTAGCCACGTTATGACTGACTTGTGATCATTGCCCTTTGCGAGTTTGATTGTATTGACATCCCAGCCTTAGACACATTTGTCCATTTTTGTCCAGAATATTGAGTCATTGAAACTGAAACAGTGCATCCCGAATGGAGGCAGCAAACAATGTACCAGGCCAGCTGTGATTTACAACCTGATAGCAATATATTTTGGACTACCAAGAAATGTATTGGTGAATTATATTAATCATGTATTGAACTGCATCCATCTATTCTGCCAACAATGCCTTACTGTACATCATGGAACGTTGAGTCAAATATAACCTGTTTTTAAAACTCTTATAAAGTTGGTTTTGTAGCATAAATTGGGAATTTGATATTTTTTACTGATATTATGATTGTCTGTTTGTTTCATATTTGCAAAGTAGTTACAAATTCCCCTTTAAACTTTAGGTCACTGGTAACTTTGTGTGCTAAACGTGAAATGTTTTTTTTTGCAATGGAAGTAATAGTTGTACATTTAGATTGGGAAATGCTTAATGGTTGTGTTTTTGTATTCTTATGCTTGGTACCTACTGGCTTATTATGTCTGAGTTTATGGACTGCTTACCCTTTAACATCATGCTGTGTGTGACTGCTGTCTTTCCATCGGCCCTTTGCAGTGGTATAGTGGTGCCTGGAGAAGTGGGTATACTCAAATCTTGCCAAAAAGTTCCCAAACGACCCGCCCAGCGAAAGTCCTATAGATTTTTCAGATTTTCACTCTCAAAATCACACTTTTTTAAAATAGAAAAAATACAAATATGTGATGGTCTAAGTCCACAACAATGGTTAAACCACATCAATCTGATTGGGTAGGCCTGTTAGGGCCTTGCTCCCCAGTGGGTGGGCCTCTGTCCACCCAGGCCCATCCATGTCTAGGCCACTGATGCAAACAGAGCATGTTGACAATTGCGCATCACAAATAGCCTACTAACCAGTACCGGGTTTGCATACCCGTTGTTGCCTTAGTTAGCATTTACTGGTAGATATCATAAGTTGAAATGTATTTTCTACCCTACCGGCTACCGATGTCATTCTTCTGTGAGCTGCTCCATGCCAAAACCAGTAGAGAGCTGCACACTCTTGCTGCCTGCAGATGATATTCCGCTGAAACTAGGCTGTGGCGCGCATGTGAATATATATCACGTGCTTTCCGGTTGTGTAGGCTACTTTGTGCATGATTTCTCTATTGTCCTACATAATTGATACGTCCTATACCTCCACTACACTACTTTGATACGCATCAGCAGGGATTAAGAAGTGAGTATAAACAGTGGCGACCTGTCATTCAGGGCAGGTGGGGCCTGTTTTGCATGTTATTTTGGCATTAATACCTGTCACATATCAGTTTGCAAACAATGTAAAAAAAAAGATATTTTAGTTAATAAAGCTGCATACAAACATGGTCTCTTTTTTGCTTTCTTGAGTAAGGCAGCTCCAAAATGCAGGTGTTTCAGCCTAGATCAATGCTTTCTGTGGTGGTGGGGCAGCCAACGGAAAATACGGAGCGTAGGGGTTGGTAATGTTCTCTAGTTGCGCCGTGATTTGCTCAGTGTTCACTACGTCACCACAAAATCTATGGGGAGAGCTCGAAAATTCAAGCCCCTTGGCTGCTGCCATAGAGTTATATTAGAAGTGCCCATCCAAGAAGGCTCAAGGTCATTGGCCACAGATAAAATGGCGTCAAATCACCTTATATCTACCGTAGCTTTGATTGGACTGATCATGTCAACATCATACTTTCAAAATCTTAGCTAGCAAGCTAGACAAGCAGTCATCATCATGAATAACGTCGACAATCCACTGGCAAAACCTTTTCAATCCTGGTTATATTGACTACGTCCGTCCTAGCTCGCTCATTAATGTCTTAATCGAAATTACGGATTGCCTCTTATCTGCTCGTCGTCCCCTTATGCCATAGTTCGTACATCTCAGTTGTCAGTAGAAACCACATTTGTTTAAGCAAGTCAGCCATATCAGCAAGATTTTTTATAAAGGCAGTAAATGTGGCTGAATGAACCGTTTTGCTGCCAGACAAGGCTCCGCTGATAGATTAGGTGTAGCAGTGGTAAGGATTCCCTCCATGGTGCTGAAAAGAACGCTCTGCTATTGGGACAGCTTTGTGTTAGAGCTAACAGTTTGTGGGCACCGTTTGTCACAGTTATAGTGCAATTAATGTATTGTTTAGTGTTGTGTAGTGGCTTTGCTGGCATGCATAAAAATAAATTGGGGAGTTTGTCCCACGAAGATTTACATGCTAAAATCGCCACTGAGTATAAGCAATTCCCACTGAAAAATAAGTGGGTATACGGCTTATACCTGCTTATACCCTCCACTACACCACTGGCCCTTCGTGTTTTACAAAAAGTGCACTCTCCTACATGAGTGCGCTAGTATTACGGTTGCTGTCCTTCCAGAATCACCAACCTGTCACACACTGTAGGCCTATAGGTTTGCCACTGCATAAACATGTAAAGGCTGTTAAGATATTCATGTTTCAAGAAAGGAGTGTGTATATTTGGCCTGGCAAAGCGGTTTTATGCGCTGACTGAATGGAAGCTGATCATTACGAGTTTTTTACTCCGCTGGTCTCAGCTGGTCTCGGGAAGAAATGATGAGTACTCACTGTCCAGGACCGAGTCAAGATCGAGTACAAATGTATTTGACACCGAGACAAGACTGAGACACTCAATATGTGGTCTCGAGACCGGACTCGAGACCGGTACTACAACACTAATAAATACCCACACTCACTCTCTCACACAAATGGAGGCGGCTCCGAGGATCAAAGATCAATAGGAGGATCAACGATTCATCTGGTAAATCAGAAAGTGAGTGTATTAGCAGGTTTGATGGGAATACAGGCATAAAGGACCATTTTTATATATTTACTCAACCTTTATTTAACCAGGAAGTCCCATGTACTTGAAGAGGTCAAGAACAGGTCAAGGGGAGGTCAGAGGAGGCGAGCAGAGGTAAGTCACCGGATATCCTAACATGTGTTTGTCCTGTCATATAACAAGTCCTTACCACTGTAAGAACACTATGAGCCTACAAAAAAAAAGTCTCTCTCCCTCTCGTCATTATAGTCTAATGTATTTGTCCTGTCATATAACAAGTGAAGGCACCTGACCACTGTGAAACAATTATAATAATAATAATAATAATAATATGCCATTTGGCAGACGCTTTTATCCAAAGCGACTTACAGTCATGTGTGCATACATTTTTACGTATGGGTGGTCCCGGGGATCAAACCCACTACCCTGGCGTTACAAGCGCCATGCTCTACCAATTGAGCTACAGAGGAAACCAGCAATGGAACAGGATCACTCCACATTTGGAGAAGACAAGGAGAGGGGGAAAGGGGGGAGAGGAGAGGAGAGGAGAGGGGGGAAAGGGGGGAGAGGAGAGGAGAGGAGAGGAGAGGGGGGAAAGGGGGGAGAGGAGAGGAGAGGAGAGGGGGGAAAGGGGGGAGAGGAGAGGAGAGGAGAGGGGGAAAGGGGGGAGAGGAGAGGAGAGGGGGAAAGGGGGGAGAGGAGAGGAGAGGAGAGGGGGAAAGGGGGGAGAGGAGAGGAGAGGAGAGGGGGAAAGGGGGGGAGAGGAGAGGAGAGGAGAGAGGGAGAGGGAGGAGAGGAGAGGGAGAGGAGAGGAGAGGAGAGGAGAGGAGAGGGAGAGGAGAGGAGGAGGAGAGGGAGAGGAGAGGAGAGGAGAGGAGAGGAGAGGAGAGGAGAGGAGAGGAGAGGAGAGGAGAGGGGGAAAGGGGGGAGAGGAGAGGGGGAAAGGGGGGAGAGGAGAGGAGAGGCAAGTGTTGATGTATAGTCTGGAGCTCTGGAGGTCTCAGTAAAGATTCAGGAGGTGAAACCTCTTTATTTGTTCAGGAAATTCCTGATGGAGCTGATTACTATGAGAAACACACACGAACACACACACACACACACACAGACCCTCACAACTACAACGACCAAATAACCACATGTCCAACTCAACTCAACTTCAAACCAAGGAAAGCCAATGACTCGACTGCCACCCTTAGTCTAAGTGTGCAACCACAAGTCACTGAAACAGTATGAAACAGGGGCAATATGTATCAACCCTCTGAGAAAAACACTTTAGATACAAAAGCCAAACATCGCAGTATCAATCAACGAAAAAATCTAGCTGCCAATGTAAATATTACGCTTACATAGTGGACCGCCAAACTGCATGTCATATCATTAAAAAGTACATTGATTGTTGAACTTTTCTGTCCAGACTTGTGAGCAGGTGATAGTAGACGCCAATAAAAACACATTACTCAACCTCTCCTCCACTCACCCTTATAGCTATATGACCAACTCAGGTGAGCTAACAGTGACACACACAGTACGTCACAGTAAACACACAAGCGTGCACATACACACACACACACATACACCAGAGGAGGCTGGTGGGGGGAGCTATAGGAGGATGGGCTCATTATAATGGCTAGAATTTATTATATGGAACGGAGACAAACATGTGGTTTCCATATGTTTGATGTGTTTGATACCTTTCCATGAATCCCATTCCAGCCATTACAATGAGCCCATCCTCCTATAGCTCCTCCCACCAGCCTCCTCTGACACACACACACACTCTAACGTCACAGTGGTAGAGGTAATGTACCGTGTTGGTTTTACGTTACCACAAGGACCCATACAGTAGGTGTGTTGGCCTTCTTTCTCACACCTACGTGACTGAAGGACTGGCCAAGTCAATGTTGTGTTGTGCATGAAGATAACAGATAAGAAATAACCCAATAGGGTGCCAGAACTTACCAACGCCATGTATGAGGCAACAACACACAAAAGGTGAGCAGCATGGTAGCAGCAAAGTATGGGCTAGGGTTGAACCAGGATGTGGACATGGAGCTAGGGTTAGGTTAGCTGCTTTCAGCAACGCTAGTATTTACACAAGTCTGTTTAGTTTATGTTCTATTAGATGTTTTTTCTAAATGTTCCCCCCTGCATAAGGACCAACCCTAAGGGCTGGTTAGGGCTAGGGCTAGGGCAAGGGTTACTCCAATTCCAGAGATAAACCTATCAACTGAGATAAGATTTCAGAGACAGACTTATCAGCTAATTAATTAATTTCACTTGATCTTGTTCCCAGACCATAGTAATCTCTGTGGCATCGTAATTCTAACGTCCTAATCGCAGTCTTTTACATGGTGATATCACTTCCTTTTAGCTGAATGGAATGTGGTTAGTTCATTGGGAATCCAATAACAACCAATCTTTGGGACTCAAAATGCAAGATTCTTTACTTTAAAGTCCACGTAATTAAATTAGAATCTAGCAATGAATTAGATTTACTATACAAGGTCTCCAAGCACTTCAAATTGTAACTTGTTCTATACATTGCACACATGGGATACACTGTTTTGAAGTAGCTAACCCTATACAACACATAGGTCAATAATGTCTACAGAGGATGATTAGCATCAATATAATGTTTCTGAGAAGAGAAGTCTAGTGTTTCAAGCTGGGTCCCTTCACAGTGCCTTACATAACGCTAGATTAGGAGCATCACATTAGAAATGCCTGACTTATCATTGTATCTAGCTTAAGTTCCTAGAACCAAGCATGGCTCAACTCCAGACCTAGTCTAGATGGCTAGGACACCAGGGTTATTGTGTCTGTGTACTTGAGGGAGTGGTATGTGAAGTATACAATGCATACATTTTCATAGTCTAGACCAGGGGGTATTCAAATCTTACCCTACGAGGTCCAGAGTACTGCTGGTTTTCTGTTCTACCTGATCATTAATTACACCCACCTGGTCTAAAAAGCAGTGGAACTGGCTTCGAGGTCCAGATTTGAATTTGAGGGATCTAGACTGATAACAGGAATAAGTATGTCTACTGTAGATGACTGTACTTACTGTAAAATTGGAGTGGACAAGGAGAGAACACAGTAGCTGGTTCACAGACCAAGGATAATCTATTTTGAGAAGGGAATAACTCCACAATTTAATCCACTATAAAGGTCAATTCAACCCTTATATGGCCAGTTCAAACCACTATAAACCAGAGTTTCCCTGCTGTATCTGAACGTTAAAAAGCGTTGTGTCCTGCTGAACGCGCCCCAGGTCTCTCTCTCTCTCTCTCTCTCTCTCTCTCTCTCTCTCTCTCTCTCTCTCTCTCTCTCTCTCTCTCTCTCTCTCTCTCTCTCTCTCTCTCTCTCTCTCTCTCTCTCTCTCTCTCTCTCTCTCTCTCTCTCAATTCAATTCAATTCAATTCAATTTCAATTTAAGGGCTTTATTGGCATGGGAAACGTGTGTTAACATTGCCAAAGCAAGTGAAGTAGATAGTAAACAAAAGTGAAATAAACAATAAATATTAACAGTAAACATTACACTCAGAAGTTTCAAAAGAATAAAGACATTTCAAATGTCATATTATGTATATATACAGTGTTGTAACAATGTGCAAATAGTTAAAGTACAAATGGGAAAATAAATAAACATAAATATGGGTTGTATTTACAATGGTGTTTGTTCTTCACTGGTTGCCCTTTTCTTGTGGCAACAGGTCACAAATCTTGCAGCTGTGATGGCACACTGTGGTTTTTCACCCAGTAGATAAGGGAGTTTATCAAAATTGGGTTTGTTTTCTAATTCTTTGTGGATCGCTGTAATCTGAGGGAAATATGTGTCTCTAATATGGTCATACATTTGGCAGGAGGTTAGGAAGTGCAGCTCAGTTTCCACCTCATTTTGTGGGCAGTGTGCACATAGCCTGTCTTCTCTTGAGAGCCAGGTCTGCCTACGGCGGCCTTTCTCAATAGCAAGGCTATGCTCACTGAGTCTGTACATAGTCAAAGCTTTCCTTAAGTTTGGGTCAGTCACAGTGGTCAGGTATTCTGCCACTGTGTACTCTCTGTTTAGGGCCAAATAGCATTCTAGTTTGCTCTGTTTATTTGTTTGTTCTTTCCAATGTGTCAAGTAATTCTCTTTTTGTTTTCTCATGATTTGGTTGGGTCTAATTGTGTTGTTGTTGTTGTTGTTGTCCTGGGGCTGTGTGGGGTCTGTTTGTGTTTGTGAACAGAGCCCCAGGCCAAGCTTACTTAGGGGACTCTTCTCCAAGTTCATCTCTCTGTAGGTGATGGCTTTGTTATGGAAGGTTTGGTAATCGCTTCCTTTTAAGTGGTTATAGAATTTAACGGCTCTTTTCTGGATTTTGATAATTAGCGGGTATTGGCCTAATTCTGCTCTGCATGCATTATTTGGTGTTTTACGTTGTACACGGAGGATGTTTTTGCAGAATTCTGCATGCAGAGTCTCAATTTGGTGTTTGTCCCATTTTGTGAATTCTTGGTTGGTGAGCGGACCCCAGACCTCAGAACCATAAAGGGCAATGGGTTCTATAACTGATTCAAGTATTTTTAGCCAGATCCTAATTGGTATGTCAAATTTTATGTTCCTTTTGATGGCATAGAAGGCCCTTCTTGCCTTGTCTCTCAGATCGTTCACAGCTTTGTGGAAGTTACCTGTGGCGCTGATGTTTAGGCCGAGGTATGTATAGTTTTTTGTGTGCTCTAGGGCAACGGTGTCTAGATGGAATTTGTATTTGTGGTCCTGGCAACTGGACCTTTTTGGAACACCATTATTTTTGTCTTACTGAGATTTACTGTCAGGGCCCAGGTCTGACAGAATCTGTGCAGAAGATCTAGGTGCTGCTGTAGGCCCTCCTTGGTTGGTGACAGAAGCACCAGATCATCAGCAAACAGAAGACATTTGACTTCAGATTCTAGTAGGGTGAGGCTGGGTGCTGCAGACTGTTCTAGTGCCCTCGCCAATTCGTTGATATATATGTTGAAGAGGGTGGGGCTTAAACTGCATCCCTGTCTCACCCCACGGCCCTGTGGAAAGAAATGTGTGTGTTTTTTGCCAATTTTAACCGCACACTTGTTGTTTGTGTACATGGATTTTATAATGTCGTATGTTTTTCCCCCAACCCCACTTTCCATCAATTTGTATAGCAGACCCTCATGCCAAATTGAGTCAAAAGCTTTTTTGAAATCAACAAAGCATGAGAAGACTTTGCCTTTGTTTTGGTTTGTTTGTTTGTCAATTAGGGTGTGCAGGGTGAATACGTGGTCTGTCGTACGGTAATTTGGTAAAAAGCCAATTTGACATTTGCTCAGTACATTGTTTTCACTGAGGAAATGAACTAGTCTGCTGTTAATGATAATGCAGAGGATTTTCCCAAGGTTGCTGTTGACGCATATCCCACGGTAGTTATTGGGGTCAAATTTGTCTCCACTTTTGTGGATTGGGGTGATCAGTCCTTGGTTCCAAATATTGGGGAAGATGCCAGAGCTAAGGATGATGTTAAAGAGTTTAAGTATAGCTAATTGAAATTTGTGGTCTGTATATTTTATCATTTCATTGAGGATACCATCAACACCACAGGCCTTTTTGGGTTGGAGGGTTTGTATTTTGTCCTGTAGTTCATTCAATGTAATTGGAGAATCCAGTGGGTTCTGGTAGTCTTTAATAGTTGATTCTAAGATTTGCATTTGATCATGTATATTTTTTTGCTGTTTGTTCTCTGTTATAGGGCCAAAAAGGTTGGAGAAGTGGTTTACCCATACATCTCCGTTTTGGATAGATAGCTCTTCGTGTTGTTGTTTGTTTAGTGTTTTCCAATTTTCCCAGAAGTGGTTAGAGTCTATGGATTCTTCAATTACATTGAGCTGATTTCTGACATGCTGTTCCTTCTTTTTCCGTAGTGTATTTCTGTATTGTTTTAGTGATTCACCATAGTGAAGGCGTAGGCTCAGGTTTTCTGGGTCTCTATGTTTTTGGTTGGATAGGTTTCTCAATTTCTTTCTTAGGTTTTTGCATTCTTCATCAAACCATTTATCACTGTTATTACTTTTCTTTGGTTTTCTGTTAGAGATTTTTAGATTTGATAGGGAAGCTGAGAGGTCAAATATACTGTTTAGGTTTTCTACTGCCAAGTTTACACCTTCACTATTACAGTGGAACGTTTTGTCCAGGAATTTTTCTAGAATGGATTGAATTTGTTGTTTCCTAATTGTTTTTTGGTAGGTTTCAACACTACTTTCCTTCCATCTATAGCATTTCTTAATATTATTCAGTTCCTTTGGCTTTGATGCCTCATGATTGAGTATTGCTCTGTTCAAGTAGACTGTGATTTTGCTGTGGTCTGATAGGGGTGTCAGTGGGCTGACTGTGAACGCTCTGAGAGACTCTGGGTTGAGGTCAGTGATAAAGTAGTCTACAGTACTACTGCCAAGAGATGAGCTATAGGTGTACCTACCATAGGAGTCCCCTCGAAGCCTACCATTGACTATGTACATACCCAGTGTGCGACAGAGCTGCAGGAGTCGTGACCCGTTTTTGTTGGTTATGTTGTCGTAGTTGTGCCTAGGGGGGCATATGGGGCAGGGAATGCTGTCACCTCCAGGTAGGTGTTTGTCCCCCTGTGTGCTGAGGGTGTCAGGTTCTTGTCCAGTTCTGGCATTTAGGTCGCCACAGACTAGTACATGTCCCTGGGTCTGGAAATGATTGATTTCCCCCTCCAGGATGGAGAAACTGTCTTCATTAAAGTATGGGGATTCTAGTGGGGGATATAGGTAGCACACAGGAGGACATTTTTCTCAGTTGAGATAATTTCCTTTTGAATTTCTAACCAAATGTAAAATGTTCCTGTTTTGATTAATTTAATAGAGTGAGTTAGGTCTGCTCTATACCAAATTAGCATACCCCCTGAGTCCCTTCCCTGTTTCACACCTGGTAGTTTGGTGGATGGGACTACCAGCTCTCTGTAACCTAGAGGGCAACCAGTGGGTCCGTCTCCTCTATACCATGTTTCTTGTAGGATGACAATGTCTGTATTTCCGATTTCTTAAGTCCAGATTCCTGCTCTTTAGGCCAAAGGCAGATGACCTCAGGCCTTGGATATTCCAGGATGAAATAGTGAAGGCTTTGTGTTCCATAAAGTGTATAATGTTGTTGGTTGTGTGGTTTGGCCTCAGGCCAGTAATTGTGAGCAGAGCCTGCTGATACATGCCATTGGCTTGGGCTAGTGTAAGAGTGGGTGTTGGGCCTGTTTGCCTGCTCACGGCCTGGGCGTATGTGTGACTTTCATGTTGAGGCCCTCTTTGTGGGAGTGGGGGGCTTGGCGTGGGTAGGAGGGGCATAGGTCTGATCTGAGGGGGGCCTAAATGGGGTGTGGGCATGGTTGACTTGGGGGGAGTTAATTGGTGGGGGGTGGGGGGTGTAGATGTGGTTGATGGTGCTGTGGTCTGGATGTAGGTCCTCTCTGCGGGGGTCCTCTATGTGTAGGTCCTGGGGGGGTCCCGCAGGTCTGGGAGAGTGTCTCGCTGGTCTGGGCGGGGTGTCTGTTGATCTGTTGCTCCTGTGTGAGGTGTTGGGTCTGCGGTTGAGGGCGATATCCTTTAGGGTCCGGGCGAAGGTGGGCACTGCTGCCTTGTATAGGTGGACCTGGTCATAAAGGCTGTTCACGTCCAGGGTGGAGTGGTGGGCCAGGAAGACATTTGGTTTTGATGCACAGTCACGGGAAATACTTGCGTTTACCCGCTGTATGGTAGCAGGGTGGAAGTCTTTCTCTCTCTCTCTCTCTCTCTCTCTCTCTCTCTCTCTCTCTCTCTTTCTCTCTTTCTCTCTCTCTCTCTCGCTCTCTCTCTCTCTCCCCCCCCCCTCTCTCTCTCTCTCCCTCTCTCCCTCTCTCCAGAGGTCTCTGAGAGGAAATGCCAGCGGGCGAGAAAGATACAGCGAGGAGGATGCCAGGGCTTCTCTAAACAGGACATACTCTAACTAACCCCACCCATCACCCGTCAGAGAACAACCCGCTGATCTGTTGGCTGATCAACTCAGTAGTATTTCATTAAAACATGCTTGCAAAAGGTAGCCCACCACCACCACTCATTGTCTATGGGAGCTTGAAACCAATGCATTTGAATGTCATGAAAACTCTTGCACCCATACATTTGACCCAAGAGGTTAATTTCCAGGATACCAGCATTTCTCTAAACAGGACATACTCTAACAAACCCACCCATCATCCATCATCTCCTAACATTGCTCCTCTCCTCTGCCACCATTGCCCTCTGGGTACAGTTTTTCTCCTGTGCTATGCTTATTTAGTCGGATGTTATGCTAGATAACACTGTTGGCATACAGACTCTGTCAAGTGCCAATGGTAGGCTTCGGTACGATAGACTCCAAAATGGTGGTTGGTGTCCTTCGCTCTGTTCCCGGCTACCATCTTACACATTACATTGTTGGCTAACAGTCTAATGATGGGTAGGCTACGGATACTGCCAACAAAGTGCCAACCATGTTCCAACAGAACACTGTCCTGTTCAGCTATGAGACCATAAAAGACACAACAGCATGTGTTAAGAGAGCTAACAATTGTTCAAAAAATTAAAAACGATGGCAACACTAGTTCCAAATAGTGGTTCCATATCAACTCTTAGTTCAAAATATCCGTTCAAAATCAAGTCCTAATATCCAAATAGTCATGTTCACACAGCACTGGCATATTCAGTATACACCGAGTATACAAAACATTAAGAACACCTGTTCTTTCCATGACATAGACTGACCTGGTGAATCCAGGTGAAAGCTATGATCCCTTATTGATGTCACTTGTTAAATCCACTTCAATCAGTCTAGATGAAGGGGAGGAGACAGGTTAAAGAAGGATTTTTAAGCCTTGAGACAATTGAGACGTGGCTTGTGTATGTGTGCCATTCAGAGGGTGAATGGGCAAGACAAATATTGAAGTGCCTTTGAACGGGATATGGTAGTTTGTGTCAACAACTGCAACACTGCTGGGTTTTCCACGCTCAACAGTTTCCCGTGTGTATCAAGAATGGTCCACCATCCAAAGCACATCCAGCCAACTTGACACAACTGTGGTAAGCATTGGAGTCAACATGGGCCAGCATCCCTGTGGAACACTTTTGACATCTTGTAGAGTCCATGCCCCGATGAATTGAGGCTGTTCTGAGGGCAAAAGGGGACCTAATGTTTGGTATACTTAATGTATATGAAGGCTTCACAGATGAAGTAGTCTAGAAATTAGAGTGGGATTGTCATAGATTACTGTGCACGACAACAGAGTATTAAAAAAATAATAATAATTATGGGGTAGATCAGCTTTTATAGTGCAGATAGATTGTAGCTTCCATCAATGTAATTGTCTGCATCAGTGGCGGTCAGTGCCGTTTAAGATGAGGGAGGACACATTTTTTTCATGAGCATGGCCTTATTTCTATTACAGCATATTGGATGCATGGCACATTCATATTCCATTCACCCAGTTCAATGTAACAGCGATAGGTTTAGGCTACTACATGATACTCAAATTTTCCCCAATACCCATCATGAGGTTGCTACAACCTAGCCTATGAATGAAAGTTTACAACGCAGGTGCACACAGGTCGAGAGACAAATTTGAGCCGACAGACAGTGACACATGGACAGACAGTGACATTCAATACCGCCTAGCTGATATTGGTTGTAATCATTAGTCCAACAGTTGCAAACAAGAGTTTCTATTGGACAAATTCAGGTATGTTTATCCCCGTTTTGTTCCGTTTGCTTCCGTTTAAGAATTTCTTTCAACAGAATCGGTTGAATGAATACACCCCTGATCACATGTAAACACAGTTCAATTTCGTAGCAGCCACGCTGTATTCCTTCTATGCGCTCTCCTCCTCTCACCTTGTCCCTTCGCTTGTGGACTTCAATGCACAACACATCAGCTGTATGTGACCAGGCGAAAAAACCTTTCCAAAACCGCTACACACAGACTACATCGTTGTCACCATATTAGCGAACGTAACGTCATAGTCAGCATAGCTAATAGAACTAACGTGTTACTAAACCCGCTACAATCATGCAGTAACGTTAGTGTACAGTCAGTAAGAAGTTACACCGGTGGCAATAAATTAGTAATACCAAAAGCTTACCTTGACTTGGAAGGGTTCCAGTGTTGTGTTGGATAGTCATAGCTAGCTAACATAGCATCATTCTGTTTGAGCAGGATGTTTCAGTAGGCTAAACTAGCAAGCTGCATTTGCTAGTTAAGTAAGTGAAAGAAAATGACAATCTCTCTCTCTCTATTTCTCTCTTGCTTCTCCTTCATTTTGGAAGAAATTAATTTGTTAAAAACTGTTCAACTATTGTCTTTCTCTCTCTTGGAGTCAACTATTCACCACATTTTATACACTGCAGTGCTAGCTAGCTGTAGCTTATGCTTCAGTACGAGATTGATTGGGTGGACAAACATGTCAGTTCTTGCTGCAAGAGCTTTTATAGGCTGGAGGACGTCCTCCGGAAGTTGTCATTATTACTGCATAAGTCTATGGAAGTGGATGAGATCCATGAGCCTCCTAGGTTTTGTATTGAAGTCAATATACCCAGAGGAGGACGGAAGCTAGCTGAAAAGTAAATCAGTTTAAATTTAATCACTTTTTGACAGCATCCCTTTTGTTTTAAACAATGTTTGCCAATGGAAGAAGTGGTCAGAAAGTAACTTTTTGGACCTGAATGCCAAAACATTCAGGAGAAAAAGGTGCTCAAAGTTGACCCATTTTGCATACCCCACCCTACAATGAGACATCCATGTCTTCATCACTGGAACAGATAAACGGTTGAATTTGATATAATTTAAAAGCTTACAAACATGGTTGTTAAACTATTTGATCAGTTCTAGAATTTTGTATTATTGTTTTATGTCATTTTGTTCTTACATGTATCGTCAATTATCTAAAAACACGTCAACTTTGATTTTTTTCATGTTGTGAGATCATCTTGAATTCAGTGTGGGTGTCATTTCAATCATAGAAATAAAGTTAATAGAATGGCCACTGCAATTTATCTGGTACACGATTTACATTTAAATTGAATTTAAATTGGAACTTCTAATTACTACCACAAAGATGGCTGCTGGTCCACCCACTGTTGAATGTCAACTTAAATGATCATGTATATTCTATTGTCTATATTTCTATGATTTCAATCAGTTTCCTATGGAGGACTGACAGTGTAATTTAAAACAACAGATATTCCCATTCAAATCAACATTCTCTGATGTCTGGACCTCCAACCATCTTTGTGGTAACATTTGAAAGTTGAAATTTCAATTTCATTCCCATTTTAGTACATTTATCAGCCAAAACATGACACCCACCCTGTATTCAAGCGCATGTTGTGTCTCAACCGACGGCGGGCACAACACAAAAACCTCAGATGATGTAAAATAGGGTCTACGCTACAACATTGTTTTCCAGAAATGATTAAGTAGTTTGACAGCCCTGTTTGTAAGCTTTTAAATTAAATCAATCTCAACCATAATTTTTTTTTACAGTAATGAAGAAATGAATGTCTCATTGTAGGGTGGGGTATGCAAAAGGTGTAAACTTTGAACACTTTTATCTCTTGAATGTTTTGGCATTCACGTCCACAAAGTCACTTTGTGAGCACTTCTACAATGGGCAAATACTGTATGTATGGAAGGTTTTGTTCAAATCAAAAAGGTGCTGTCAAAAAGTGATTGTATTGAGATGGATTTACCCTGAACTCAATGCTAACTATTATTGATTATCCCAATACCGGTCGATATAGTGCACTAATGTGTGTGTGTGTGTGTGTATGTGTGTGTCTGTGCGTGTGTGCGTGCGGTGTGTGTGTGAATGTTTGTGTACCGCACAACCAACATTTCTGCTATTATCTGGAGATGTTTATCTTACATTCCTTTGGCTGCACATTCAGCATCAGCCTGATACTTATTAGATTATTGTGTGTGTGTGTGTGTGTGTGTGTGTGTGTGTGTGTGTGTGTGTGTGTGTGTGTGTGCCCTCTGTGTGTGTGCCCTCTCTACTCCCTCTTCTGATGCACTGATAGAGGGTCATGACCGAGGTCTATAGAGTTACGACAGTGGATATATTCAGAGAAAACATTATTAAATAAGATAAAATATGATCTCTTAACCTCTAAAAGAAACTGGTATTTATATATATATATATATATATATATATCAGAGCATATGAGCGGAGTGGAGCGGTGAGAATCTCAGCTCCTCGCTCACGGAGCTGTTCACCCCTCCGCTCCCCCCGCTCAAAGCCACATCAGGCCAGTCCGCTCATTATCGCTCAGCGCTCAACGCAGTTTGCATCGCGCTCCACTCAAATTGCCCCCCGCTCACTCCAAAAAAGGAACAAAATCTGCATGTATTTCACTTTTAGCTTAAACCACAGCCTTACTTTATCTCCCCGGATTATCCATTCTGTCTTGAAACGGGGATCTAACACTGACGCTAAAATGAGATGTTAATCAGTATAGTATATTCCATAGCGAATTGACACGTTGTTTGCCAATGTTTCTGCAAAAGCAGCGATGCACATTGGAAGTGCAGCGTGAGTGTAATCGGTGAGCAGGGATTTGATTTCTGTGACAGCAGGGAGGATCATCCCCAGGTTCCCCAGCTCCTTCTGCATTTTGTCTGTGAGATCTGCTAGTGGTGTCAGCACACTGACAAGGTGCGTCAGCTGCCGTACTTGATTCAGGGTGATGTTAGCAACATTAGACTTGAGTTTGTTTTGCCATAACGGGTCTTTTTGGAACAACCGGATGAACGACTGAATCATCCGCAGCTGGCTGCTCCATCGAATGGCGCAGGCATTTGTGGGGCGGACACCTAATTGGTCGGTTTCCTCTGTGCTCTTGCGTACACTTTTCACCAGGTGCCCGACTTTCACTAACAGCCTATTAATGTTGTCGTGCTCGTTAAAGGCGTTTTTGATCGCCAGCTGAAGCATGTGAATGGGGCATCTCAGATGTAAATTTGACAAAGTAAAGTACTGATTTATCATAGTTTCTTGGGGGGTGTAGCCCGGTTGAGCTGCGCTGGCGAAGTGTTGCATCCCTTCGCGTTCTCCTTTACTCAGCGGTTCATAGTCCATGAAAATAATTTCAAAAATGCTACATCCAGCTCTCTTTTTCTCTCCCTTGTTATGGTTGGGCCTTTGCGTGCAGTGAATAAACTTTTGAATTCCTCAACCCTTTTCTCTTGTTGCTGCTGCTGCTCCTCTCGCTCTATAAAATACAAATTCATGGACGACACAAATTAAATTAAACAGATGGATTCTGGGTCAGGCTTGAGCATGCTTCAGACTCGTGGTGTGAGCGAGCGAAATTGGAGCGGGACATAGGGCGACGCTCCGTCCTTTTAAAAATGCCGCTCTGCGCTCTGTTCAAAATCCGTCCGCTCCCGCTCCACTCCGCTCATATGCTCTGTATATATATATATATATATATATATATATATATATATATATATATATTCATTCAATAGATCATGTGTAGTAGTCTAGTCGTAGTCAGGTCTCCCTACAGTTAGATTGACTGGATACTAAAGAGAATTACTCCTTCATTCATCTTCTTAGAAGATGTCTTTAGCTGCTCTGTCTGTCTCTCTCTCTCTGTGTGTGTGTGTGTGTGTGTGTGTGTGTGTGTGTGTGTGTGTGTGTGTGTGTGTGTGTGTGTGTGTGTGTGTGTGTGTGTGTGTGTGTGTGTGTGTGTGTGTGTGTGTGTGTGTGTGCGTCGGTATGTGGAACTCAGACAAATGTATTTAATTCTGTCTGATGAAGTTGGCTCTATCAAAGTGTTCTAAGATCAACTTGGAATTCAATTATCCTGTCCTAATCTTAATAGGACAGGATAAAAATGTATGAAAAATGTATGCACTCACTAACTGTAAGTCGCTCTGGATAAGAGCGTCTGCTAAATGACTCAAATGTAAAATGTAATACCAGACCAAAGAACAGAATTAAAACTACAGTCTGCAATTCGAAAATTCAACAAATGGGTAAATGTCAAGAATTTAATTGACCATTGAACAGATTCTTTGACCAGATCACAGACTGTAGCTTTAAGCTCATTCCATGTTCACAATAAAATAACCCCTGACCTCAGAGCAGCAGCTCCTTTCTACTTAGAAAAGAGAGGGAGCAAGAGAAATAAAGAAAAAGTCTATATCCTTCTCTAAAAGCTTGAATTATATCCAATTAAAATAGTTATAAAGTCTTATTTTCACTTCTCTTATACACTCTTAGAAAAAACGGTTCTCAAATGGTTCTTTATGGAGGGTTTTACATGGGAGGCTGGAAGAGAGTAATAATAGAACACCTTTCATTTATAATTGAGCCAATGGCTTAGTTAGTTGGGTGGGTTTGATTCAAGAATAGGTCAAATCAGGCTGAATTATGTGTTAAGTCCCTTTGGATAAAAGCACAGTCTTCTAGTTGACCATATGCTTACCTATCAATGAATGACAATGATTAGAGACCTATTCAGACTATATAGTCAGACCATAGGGCAGGATCATCAACTAGATTCAGCTGCGGGCCAATTTTTTTATTGAGTGGATGCTCGGGGGGCCAGAATATAATTACAAATAATTTGTAGATGCCAAATTGACTGCAAGAAGCCCAAACAGATATCATGTTTGACTAAAACATAATCATTTCAAACTTTGCTTACATTTGTATACAATCACATGTTTCTCTCTATTATGCGTGGGAATACTTGGAACATTTCTTAAATTAAAATCAATTGGAGCTGATTTCCTAGTGTTTTTAGTCTATTATGTCCAACAACAACAACAAAAAAACTTAACTAAAATGTTTTGCTCTGAAAACTTGGGGGGCCAAATAAAACCACACGCGGGTCACCTGTTGGGGAACCCTGCCATAGGGATATCAGATCGTACAATGAGTGACGGACAGGAACAGGAAGAGACAGGTAGAGGTCAAAGGTAAAGAGGAAGTGGTCATCAAAGAGGCAGACCTTGCCCCAGTGCCACCAAAGATTGTCTATTATATTGACAAGATATTCAAGTGACCGCTCTAATATTGGAAATACATTTCCTCAAAGATGGAAGGCAAGCTGGAGGAGGCGAGATCAAGTGGGACCATTCTAGCCAATGAGATGGCACATATGCATGTGAACAACAGGCCATAGAGATAGATAGAAGACTCATCTTTGTATCTGTGTCATTATAAAGTCTGTGACAGCATGGGCAGCGCCATTAAGGTTATCTCCATTTTAAAGTAGTACATTTTCTATTTTTCTTCATTGGCTGATTGCTCCCAACTCATTGGAATCCCCACCCAGTTGATTACACTAAAATGGTGGAAGCCCTCAATGGCAATGTCCATGCTAAAACCAGATATATCCGTGATGAGTCCTTTATCTATATGAAAACAGGCACAACGCCGATAAAAAGTAGTTTTTTTCAAAGTTGCCAAAATGCCATGTGCATCCACTTATGTCAGTGCATTCGTAACAACCTGACCATTACAAACTTCTATTCAATCAAATAAGCCTCACGTAGCAAATTAGCAATTACATTTTTTGTTGACCAAATTCAACACTCTCCATACAAAAATGTCTCACTTCGTAGGCTTATTTTCGTGGACAGATTTTGGGCGGAATAAAACCTATCGCTTCGCCTCTTCCTCTCTGGTGCCACAGACACGGATGGCCATCCATCTTGTGATGAAAGCTACAGAGAGACGGACGCTATTTTGTGTCCAGTATGAATTCCTCCATTGGGAATAGAGGGGAAATGGGGAAACTGACGGAGATGGGGCTTTGATGTTGAGCCTGCTGACTGTGGGCGTCTAAACAGGTCTTAAGTAAAGTACGGCACGAGAAGTATTTGTACTTAGACATTGTGAGTCAGAAACCGTCAATCATTGAGTTGCTTTGCACCTCTCAGCACCAAAGAGATGCTTCTGGGTGGCTCACCATCCAACCATGAACAACAATAAATGATTGAGCAAAGAGATACTCAACCTCTCTTTGATGATGATAGAAGTCCAATTTAAGGATGCTTCTTCAAAACTCCTGTCTCAGGACAAAGACTAAATGAAATGCAATATTTACAGTTTATAAGTATTACCAGATGCTTATACACTCTTAGAAAAAAAAGTGCTATCAAGAACCTAAAAGGGTTCTTCTACTGTCCCCATAGGAGTAACCTTTGAAGAACCCTTTTTGGTTCCAGGTAGAACCCTGGTTCAAGGTAGAACCCTTTTTTGGTTCCATGTACATCACTTTCCACAGAGCTATAGGGAAAGCCAAAGACCACTTTTGGAGTGTATGGTACACTATCTCACGCTACAGAGACACTGGCACTGAGTGTTCAGAAGACAGAGACTCATCGCTCACACACACACACACACACACACACACACACACACACACACACACACACTAACACACAAACACAAACTGGGACTGAGTGTTCAGAAGGCAGAGAGATTAATCGCCCAGAGAGACACTGGAAGAACGTAAAGTACTGTAGCCGGCTGTGATGCTGTGTATGTGCGCATCCGTGTGTGTGCTTGCATGCATATGTGTGTGTGTTTTTCTGTGTGTGTGTGTGTGTGTGTGTGTGTGTGTGTGTGTGTGAGTGTGTACGGGTCTCTCTCTGTGTGTCTATGTCTGCACACGTCTCTGGGTGTTTTTTGTGTGTGGGACGAACTCCTTTAGATAAATCTAGAGAGGGGTGAGTAAAGCAAACACAAGTAGATATGTACCCAAGACGTTTTCCACAGAGTAGCGCTCCAGAAGAGTAACGTCTCTGTTGGTGTGTGTGTGAGCGTGTGTTAGCACTAAATCAAGAAGAGGTATCCAGCCCAGTAGAGTCGTAGATTTTAGTGGATGGTTGATTTATTGACGTTAGCTGGTAGAAATATTTTTCGACCTCAACTTTTCCTTCGAGAAAAAGGGGGGGGGGGGGTGTTAATCTACCTCCCCTACTTCCCTCCTCTCTCTACCTCCACTGACACTTTTCTCAGGATTACAGGAAAAGTAGATTTCCAATCATTTAAATTTGAGAAAGTATTTAGTGAGATTACTCTGGACTCTGGCCCATAGCCAACCAATAGAGACATTACAGTAATATGCTTTGAGTTTCGTCTGATACCATAAATACAGTAGTAAGAGAGCAGTTAATACAGAAAATACATTTCTAAGAGACCACCTGGTTAGATTAGTATGTCCACTTGAGTAGGAGGGCAATCAATATTATGTTGTATTATGTCAATATAATTATAGGCCTATTATGTTGTCAACATTGAATAACATGATATAGGTATTACATAGCGAGAGAGGTTATTACGTAACATAATTGGAAAACTGATTGTCTGAGAGAATAAATACAGTGAAGAGCGTAATAAGCAGAAGAAACAGGGAAGTAAGATGGTTGTTGTGCACCTGTCTATATGTATTTTCTGCATCCATTAAATGAGTATGATTATAATCACGCTAATGAAGGGATACATACAGTACAGTATCCTTCACTATCTTCTTCCTTACATACCTCCACCTCCCTTCTCCCACCTCTCCCCCTCTTTCCATCCTCCATCTTTCCCTCCACCTCACTCCCTTCATTTCTGCATCTCTCCCTCTCCCTTCTTCCATCTCTCCCTCCATCCCACCATCCCTCCATCTCTCACTACCTTCACCCCACCCCACCCCACCTCTCTTTCTTTCTCTTTCTCCCTCTTTCTTTCTCTCTCCCTCTGTCTCTGTCTCCTTCCCTCCACCTCCCTCCCTCCCTCCCTCGCTCCCTCCCTCCCTCCCTCCCTCCCTCCCTCCCTCCCTCCCTCCCTCCCTCCCACTTTTTCCCATTAACAGATGGTGTTCATTGTACTGTTGAGCAGGCAAGACGTTAGGCAATGTCCTAACCACCAGCAGCAGACGTCAAATATTGACACACACGCAGGCACACACAATTCTATTTAGAATATTAGAGTGCATACCAATAAAAACAGCAGATTATTGCAGAGTGTAAAAATACTCCATCCTGATGGATTTAGCTATGGCAGATTACTGGTTAATCTAGAAACAACATGTCTCAGTGGTAAATTATCTGTCTGTCTGTCTGTCTGCCAGGAAGAAGAATGTGTTTTGTAATCCCTGGGTTAAATTATGCTCTAAAACAGATGGTCCAGACACAAATCTAAAAAGAACCCTTACGAAAGAAGATTGCAGTCAGAGTGCAGTATAACTGCAGTATGCTGCAAAACTGCGTCCAAAATAACAAATGTTTTTACTGCAGTAATTTTGCAGTGTAATTGCAGTTACAGTGCAGTATACCTGCAGTTCAACTGCAGCACACTGCAGTTATTCTGCAATTACTGCATCTAAAATACCACAGTCAAATGCAGTTACTGCACTTTTACTGCAGTTTCCCCCAAAAAATAAAAGACGGCGATGTATGTGAGTGGTGGAGGGTGGAAGGTTGAGGGTTAGCCAAACACACATAAACTCTTGAAGAAAGTCAAGGGGCTTCATGGGTCAGGCTTGAGCTATATGTGACAATGTGAGAGGGTTACTTTTGTAAGGGCCATCGTTTCATCCCCTCTCCACTACAAGCAGCGGCATGCATTCATTCACTTCACTGAACCATAAATACATTAATCAGGGGAGAGGTCATATCATTGGTACGATCAGGGACGATCTGAGGTTATTAAAACACTACTAAACACAAACTACTGTGTATCCCATAAAGTGTATTATATACACTACCGTTCAAAAGTTTGGGGTCACTTAGAAATGTCCTTGTTTTCGAAAGAAAAGCAAAATTTTTGTCCATTAAAATAACATCAAATTGATCAGAAATACAGCGTAGACATTGTTAATGTTGTAAATGGCTATTGTAGCTGGAAACGGCTGATTTTTAATGGAATATCTACATAGGTGTACAGAGGCCCATTATCAGAAACCATCAGTCCTGTGTTCCAATGGCACGTTGTGTTTGCTAATCCAAGTTTATCATTTTAAAAGGCTAATTGATCATTAGAAAACCCTTTTGAAATTATGTTAGCACAGCTGAAAACTGTTGTGCTGATTAAAGAAGCAATAAAACTGGCCTTTTTGAGACTAGTTGAGTATCTGGAGCATCAGCAATTGTGGGTTCGATTACAGGATCGAACCCACTCGTCAGTCTATTCTTGTTCTGAGAAATGAAGGCTATTCCATGCGAGAAATTGCCAAGAAACTGAAGATCTCGTACAACGCTGTGTACTACTCCCTTCACAGAACAGCGCAAACTGGCTCTAACCAGAATAGAAAGAGGAGTGGGAGGCCCCGGTGCACAACTGAGCAAGAGGACAAATACATTAGAGTGTCTAGTTTGAGAAACAGACGCCTCACAGGTCCTCAACTGGCAGCTTCATTAAATAGTACCCACAAAACACCAGTCTCAACTTCAACAGTGAAGAGGCGACTCCGGGATGCTGACCTAGGCAGAGTTGCAAAGAAAAGGTCCAGTGTCTGTGTTATTTTGCCCATCTTAATCTTTTATTTTTATTGGCCAGTCTGAGATATGGCTTTTTCTTTGCAACTCTGCCTAGGTCAGCATCCCGGAGTCGCCTCTTCACTGTTGACGTTCTGTGAAGGGAGTAGTACACAGCGTTGTACGAGATCTTCAGTTTCTTGGCAATTTCTCGTGTGGAATAGCCTTCAATTCTCAGAACAAGAACAGACTGACGAGTTTCAGAAGTAAGTTCTTTGTTTCTGGTCATTTTTGTCCTGTAATCGAACCCACAATTGTTGATGCTCCAGATACTCAACTAATCTCAAGAAGGCCAGTTTTATTGCTTCTTTAATCAGCACAACAGTTTTCAGCTGTGCTAACATAATTGCAAAAGGGTTTTCTAATGATCAATTAGCCTTTTAAAATGATAAACTTGGAATAGCAAACACAACGTGCCATTGGAACACAATACTGATGGTTGCTGATAATGGGCCTCTGTACGCCTACGTAGATATTCCATTAAAAGTCAGCCATTTCCAGCTACAATAGCCATTTACAACATTAACAATGTCCACACTGTATTTCTGATCAATTTGATGTTATTTTAATGGACAAAAAAATGGCTTTCCTTTCGAAAACAAGGACATTTCTAAGTGACCTCAAACTTTTGAACGGTAGTGTATATTGATATAGTCATATAAAACCACGTCCTACTACGAAAATCACACTAAGCACAAACACACACAATTTAATATTGTTCCAAAGGTCGACTGAAGTGGCACTGGGGTTTATTGAGTTTTATTGAACGAAGAGCTATAAGGAAAGGGGAACATGATAAAGGTGTGCTGAATGCAATGCTAACTGAGTTAGGAGGACAAACATAGCCTTATACCAAATGGCATCTTATTCCCTATGTAGTGCACTACTTTTGGTCAAAAGTGTGGCAAGCACACACACAGAGACACATATATGCGAATGCACCCACACGCACACACGTAGACTTACCATGTAGTAGAACTGCATGTCCTGCCGCACAGGCTGTTCAATCTGCATCACTGAAGAAGATATTCCATCAGAGACTAAAAACAGAAAAATACGTTTCTTTTTTTTCTTCTCCTCAGGGCTCAGAGAGGGGACTAAGGTATGCTTCTTTTACTCTCTTCTCTTTTGCACTCCTCTCTTTTCTGTCCTCTTCTCCTCTTCTCTTCTCTCAATGCTCAGACAGTAAGAGTTCCCTCTCTCCCCTTCTCGTCTGTAAAAACAACTCCAGCAACAACAACTTTTGATGTGTAGAGTGGTCCATCAGTCGAGAGACAGCTTGAGCCAGCATGAGCTTGTTGTTGTGTGGTTCTCTCTCTCTCTCTCTCTCTCTCTCTCTCTCTCTCTCTCTCTCTCTCTCTCTCTCTCTCTCTCTCTCTCTCTCTCTCTCTCTCTCTCTCTCTCTCTCTCTGATGATAGCGCTCAGTTCTTCCTGTGCGGCTGCTGCTGCGGCCGCTGGATGTGTGTGTGAGAGAGAAAGAGTGTGTGTGTGTGTGTGTGTGTGTTCTGTGACAGATAACGCACAGTGCGCTCTTTGCTGTCAGAAACAGGAAACGTGGAGTTTGGCGGTTTATCCCTGATGTGTGCGTTCCTGTCAGTCTGTCTGTCCGTGTGTGTGTGTGTGTCTGCCCGTGTGTGTGTGTGTGTGTGAGAGAGAGAGAGAGACAGAGACAGAGTGAGACAGAGCGAGAGCAAGAGAGCAAGAGAGAGAGAGAGAAAAAAAGAGAGAGAGAGAGTTGGTTGAGATAGTTGGCAATCACTTTTAGCCTACTGAACCCTGATACCTAGTAACACATACACACACACACACACACAGGGATCAACTTCCAACCTGCGTAACCTCAGGTAATTTCCCATGTAATCTATAATGTCCTGTAATTTGTATATTATGCCATATTTATACACACTGGCACACATATTTCTTATCATAATGATACTGCAGCAGCTAGATTACGGAGGGGTAGATTATTCATTAGCAAAATGACTTCAGATTACAGGTAAAAAATTACAAACCCAGAATAGTCAAGATTACTGTATTGCATTACTTAATTCTGTGATTATTGGGATTTTCCATTGCAAATAGCAATAGTATTTTTGTCATGATGCATGTATAATAATAATAATAATAAATAATAATAATTTGGTGGGTGCTTACATTTGTCCTATTTCACACATGTACAAGTCTGTATTAATACGCATGTGTGAATTGGAAATGTGTTTTTTGAATATCCTATTCCTCGGAAAGTGGGGTCACGGCCAGGGTCTGCCATTCAATGGCGACCCTGGAGCAATTAGGGTTAAGTGCCTTGCTGAAGGGCAAATCGACAAATTGTTCACCTTGTCGGCTCGAGGATTCGGTTACTGGAACAACGCTCTAACCACTAGGCTACCTGCCGCTATGGTTATATACAGTGGGGGGAAAAAGTATTTAGTCAGCCACCAATTGTACAAGTTCTCCCACTTAAAAAGAAGAGAGAGGCCTGTAATTTTCATCATAGGTACACGTCAACTATGACAGACAAATTGAGATTTTTTTTCTCCAGAAAATCACATTGTAGGATTTTTTATGAATTTATTTGCAAATTATGGTGGAAAATAAGTATTTGGTCACCTACAAACAAGCAAGATTTCTGGCTCTCACAGACCTGTAACTTCTTCTTTAAGAGGCTCCTCTGTCCTCCACTCGTTACCTGTATTAATGGCACCTGTTTGAACTTGTTATCAGTATAAAAGACACCTGTCCACAACCTCAAACAGTCACACTCCAAACTCCACTATGGCCAAGACCAAAGAGCTATCAAAGGACACCAGAAACAAAATTGTAGACCTGCACCAGGCTGGGAAGACTGAATCTGCAATAGGTAAGCAGCTTGGTTTGAAGAAATCAACTGTGGGAGCAATTATTAGGAAATGGAAGACATACAAGACCACGCAAGATCTCACCCCGTGGGGTCAAAATGATCACAAGAACGGTGAGCAAAAATCCCAGAACCACACGGGGGGACCTAGTGAATGACCTGCAGAGAGCTGGGACCAAAGTAACAAAGCCTACCATCAGTAACACACTACGCCGCCAGGGACTCAAATCCTGCAGTGCAAGACGTGTCACCCTGCTTAAGCCAGTACATGTCCAGGCCCGTCTGAAGTTTGCTAGAGTGCATTTGGATGATCCAGAAGAGGATTGGGAGAATGTCATATGGTCAGATGAAACCAAAATAGAACTTTTTGGTAAAAACTCAACTCGACGTGTTTGGAGGACAAAGAATGCTGAGTTGCATCCAAAGAACACCATACCTACTGTGAAGCATGGGGGTGGAAACATCATGCTTTGGGGCTGTTTTTCTGCAAAGGGACCAGGACGACTGATCCGTGTAAAGGAAAGAATGAATGGGGCCCTGTATCGTGAGATTTTGAGTGAAAACCTCCTTCCATCAGCAAGGGCATTGAAGATGAAACGTGGCTGGGTCTTTCAGCAGGACAATGATCCCAAAAACACCGCCCGGGCAACGAAGGAGTGGGTTCGTAAGAAGCATTTCAAGGTCCTGGAGTGGCCTAGCCAGTCTCCAGATCTCAACCCCATAGAAAATCTTTGGAGGGAGTTGAAAGTCCGTGTTGCCCAGCGACATCCCCAAAACATCACTGCTCTAGAGGAGATCTGCATGGAGGAATGGGCCAAAATACCAGCAACAGTGTGTGAAAACCTTGTGAAGACTTACAGAAAACGTTTGACCTGTGTCATTGCCAACAAAGGGTATATAACAAAGTATTGAGAAACTTTTGTTATTGACCAAATACTTATTTTCCACCATAATTTGCAAATAAATTCATTAAAAATCCTACAATGTTATTTTCTGGAGAAAAAAAATCTCCTTTTGTCTGTCATAGTTGACGTGTACCTATGATGAAAATTACAGGCCTCTCTCATCTTTTTAAGTGGGAGAACATGCACAATTGGTGGCTGACTAAATACATTTTTTCCCCACTGTACAGTGAGGGAAAAAAGTATTTGATCCCCTTCTGATTTTGTACGTTTGCCACTGACAAAGAAATGATCAGTCTATAATTTTAATGGTAGGTTTATTTGAACAGTGAGAGACAGACTAACAACAAAAAAATCCAGAAAAACGCATGTCAAAAATGTTATAAATTGATTTGCATTTTAATGAGGGAAATAAGTATTTGACCCCTCTACAAAACATGACTTAGTACTTGGTGGCAAAACCCTTGTTGGCAATCACAGAGGTCAGACGTTTCTTGTAGTTGGCCACCAGGTTTGCACACATCTTTGCAGATCTTCTCCAAGTCATTAATGTTTCGAGGCTGACGTTTGGCAACTCGAACCTTCAGCTCCTTCCACAGATTTTCTATGGGATTAAGGTCTGGAGACTGGCTAGGCCACTCCAGGACCTTAATGTGCTTCTTCTTGAGCCACTCCTTTGTTGCCTTGGCCGTGTGTTTTGGGTCATTGTCATGCTGGAATACCCAACCACGACCCATTTTCAATGCCCTGGCTGAGGGAAGGAGGTTCTCACCCAAGATTTGATGGTACGTGGCCCCGTCCATCGTCCCTTTGATGCGGTGAAGTTGTCCTGTCCCCTTAGCAGAAATCACCCCCAAAGCATAATGTTTCCACCTCCATGTTTGACGTGGGGATGGTGTTCTTGGGGTCATAGGCAGCATTCCTCCTCCTCCAAACACGGCGAGTTGAGTTGATGCCAAGGAGCTCCATTTTGGTCTCATCTGACCATAACACTTTCACCCAGTTCTCCTCTGAATCATTCAGATGTTCATTGGCAAACTTTAGACAGGCCTGTATATGTGCTTTCTTGAGCAGGGGGACCTTGCGGGCGCTGCAGGATTTCAGTCCTTCACAGCATAGTGTGTTACCAATTGATTTATTGGTGACTATGGTCCCAGCTGCCTTGAGATCATTGACAAGATCCTCCCGTGTAGTTCTGGGCTGATTCTTCACCGTTCTCATGATCATTGCAACTCCACGAGGTGAGATCTTGCATGGAGCCCCAGACCGAGGGAGATTGACAGTTATTATGTGTTTCTTCCATTTGCGAATAATCGCACCAACTGTTGTCACCTTCACACCAAGCTGCTTGGCGATGGTCTTGTAGCCCATTCCAGCCTTGTGTAGGTCTACAATCTTGTCCCTGACATCCTTGGAGAGCCCTTTGGTCTTGGCCATTGTGGAGAGTTTGGAATCTGATTGATTGATTGCTTCTGTGGACAGGTGTCTTTTATACAGGTAACAAGCTGAGATTATGAGCACTCCGTTTAAGAGTGTGCTCCTAATCTCATCTCGTTACCTGTATAAAAGACACATGGGAGCCAGAAATCTTACTTATTTCCCTCATTAAAATGCAAATCAATTTATAACATTTTTGACATGCGTTTTTCTGGATTTTTCTGTTGTTATTCTGTCTCTCACTGTTCAAATAAACCTACCATTAAAATTATAGACTGATCATTTCTTTGTCAGTGGGCAAACGTACAAAATCAGCAGGGGATCAAATACTTTTTTCACTCACTGTATAACATATATATTTTTATTTTGACTGAGAACACTTTTATCATATGGGATTGATTTTCAACATTCAACCTTCCAACTGCTGCCAATTCCATGGAATTCTAATTCTAGGATCAGGACTGCATCAATAAAACCGTTATACCTTTTATTTCCAGTGTGATGTCATTGAGTGATATTTCCACTAGGTGGCGACAGACTCCAGTAGGTTCTTATAGGAGGGCCATAGTCCTCAGAAACATGTCCCAAACGGCACCCTTTTCCCTATGTTGTGCACTACTGTTAATCAGGGCCCATAGGGTTCTGGTCAAAAGTAGTGCACTATGTATGGAATAGGGTGTCATTTGGGACTTTTTATGTTACATAAGTTTGTTTTGGATTTAATAATGAACTGTTATGTCTCTGTGGAACTCAGTTTATTAAAGAAATACCCTCCCTCTAGTTATACATTTTAATCTGAGAGAAATGCAGACTACCACCACTACACAGTCTGAAATACAGACACACTACCACCACTACACAGTCTGAAATACAGACACACTACCACCACTACACAGTCTGAAATACAGACACACTACCACTAATACACAAGACTACACCGTCTGAGGCAGACTCCGCTCACTACAGAGGGAAGAAAACATAGCTACCGTTTAAACATTGCAAGGAATCTAAGAATGTAAATAATATATTTAATTTATGAACAGTAGATGTAGGAAAAACCATGATGAAACCTAGGCTATATATTTCTTGATATATGGATCACTTCTCAAGTCTATCATCTTGAGACTGGAGAGGTTTAACTACACAGTCTGAAGCAGACTGGAGAGGTTTAACAACACAGTCTGGAGCAGACTGGAGAGGTTTAACTACACAGTCTGAAGCAGACTGGAGAAGTTTAACTACACAGTCTGAAGCAGACTGGAGAGGTTTAACTACACAGTCTGAAGCAGAATGGAGAAGAAAATAAACACACCCAAACACAGAAGGATTTTAGGGCCCGTATACAGTGCCTTCGGAAAGTATTCAGACCCCTTGACTTTTTCCACATTTTGTTAGCTTACAGCCTTATTCTAAAATTGATCATCAATCTACACACAATGCCCCATAACGACAAAGCAAAAACAGTTTGGCGACACACCAAACGTGTTTGCTTATTTTTTTCTTTATTCTGGCCACTCTTCCGTAAAGCCCAGCTCTGTGGAGTGTACGGCTTAAAGTGGTCCTATGGACAGATACTCCAATCCCAGCTGTGGAGCTTTGAAGCTCCTTCAGGGTTATCTTTGGTGTCTTTGTTGACCTCTCTGATTAATGCCCTCCTTGCCTGGTCCGTGAGTTTTGGTGGGCGGCCCTCTCTTGGCAGGTTTGTTGTGGTGCCATATTCTTTCCATTTTTTAATAATGGATTTAATGGTGCTCCGTGGGATGTTCAAAGTGTCAGATATTTTTTTATAACCCAACCCTGATCTGTCCTTCTCCACAACTTTGTCCCTGACCTGTTTGGAGAGCTCCTTGGTCTTCATGGTGCCGCTTGCTTGGTGGTGCCCCTTGCTTAGTGGTGTTGCAGACTCTGGGGCCTTTCAGAACAGGTGTATATATACTGAGATCATGTGACACTTAGTTTGCACACAGGTGGACTTTATTTAACTAATTATGTGACTTCTGAAGGTAATTGGTTGCACCAGATCTTATTTAGGGGCTTCATAGCAAAGGGGCTGAATACATATGCACTTTAATTTTCAGCATTTTTTGAAACAATTATTTATTTTTATTTCACTTCACCAATTTGGACTATTTGGTGTATGTCCATTACATGAAATCCAAATAAAAATCCATTTAAATTACAGGTTGTAATGCAACAAAATAGGAAAATCGCCATGGCACACTTAACCAGCATGGCTACCACAGCATTCTGCAGCGTTACGCCATCCCATCTGGTTTGGGCTTAGTGGGACTATCATTTGTTTTTCAACAAGACAATGACCCAACACACCTCCAGGCTGTGTAAGGGCTATTTTACCAAGAAGGAGAATGCTGCATCAGATGACCTGGCCTCCACAATCCCCCGACCTCAACCAAATTGAGATGGTTTGGGATGAGTCACACCGCAGAGTGAAGGAAAAGCAGCCAACAAGTGCTCAGTATATGTGGGAACTTCTTCAAGACTGTTGGAAAAGCATTCCAGGTGAAGCTGGGTGAGAGAATGCCAAGAGTGTGCAAAGCTGTCATCATGGCAAAGGGTGGCTATTTGAAGAATCTCAAATATAAAATATATTTTGAATTGTTTAACACTTTTTTGGTTAGTACCTGATTCCATATGTGTTATTTCATAGTTTTGATGTCTTCACTATTATTCTACAATGTAGAAAATAGTAAAAATAAAGAAAAGCCCTTGAATGAGTAGGTGTTTTCAAACTTTTGACCGGTAGTGTATATTAAGTGTTGCTCAGTTTCGGTGATTGAAAAAGGCAAAACGTTAATGAAATCAAAACAGTTCTCAAGATATGGATGACTTCTCATTTGTCTAGTACAACCATAGGAATGAATCACTGATCATATATATTTGTTCTGCTATCACCATTAATGTTCTTTAATTCAGGAAACACAGATATGATAACAGGGTCGTTCGTATTCACTAGGAACCAAACGGAAGCAAACGACCAAAACAAGGATGGACTAACCTGAACTTGTCCATTAAGAGACACTCATTTTCGTTGCAAAAAGCTTTGCTACCATTTTGCCATGGTGGGCACTAATGAATAAACCTCAGCTCAGAAGAAATTCAAAAGGACATCCATAGACAAAATCAGCATTAAGCAAGAAAAATAATTTATTGAATGATAGAATAATTTTAATCACATTGGCAAGACATACATAGCTGCATGTGTTCAAACCAACAGCTACATAAACCACCCTGCTGGATCTGAAAACGGAGGTTATTGATAATTATCCTAATCATAATAATATATGCAGTAGAGTTTTAAATATGTCCTTCCAATGAGAAATAACAAAAATAGAATAATTCAAAGAACTCTCTCTCTCTCTTATTTGAGTAGCCTAACCCAACAAGCTTCATCTTGTTTCTTGGGTGTTTTTGTGTGTGTATTTTAACATAAAGCTGTATTACTGTCCTGGTCCTATACATACAGAGAGCACTGTGAGCAGTTCTACTGCTGTACAATGAATTCTCGGTTATACTCATTATACTTAGGGACAGGAATTTTTCCTGACCACATGACCTGACCAGGAAACACTCTGGGCCAGAGTTCTATGCTATTTGTTTCTTATAGCCTATAACTAGGACCTTGAGTTTTTCCTGCATGGTTAGGTGATGTGGTGAGGAAAGATTATGGGGCTAGATTTCTGTCAGAATGTTGTAAAAATAAATGACATATTTTGACAGAAAAATAAGTCCTGTCCCTAATCATCCTATCATCTCTATATTTATCTGAATAAGGGTAGTCTGATGAACTTACATTGTATATACAGATTAACACTTCAACATAGCTTGAAAGAGTGCGATCAAGTCTCATATGACACCCTTTCAAGTGCACTACGTTTGACCAGAGTAGGATGTGATTTGAGACAAAGCCTAAGATTAATATGTCTGTTTGTTTGTTTGTTTGTTTGTTTGTTTAGCGTCGTGACAACCAGATGGTTGTTAACAGTTTATAATGCTGCTGTTTGATGTCAATGCAGAAACAAGACATAAAACACAAACAGACTAAAGGACATATTTTTCTGTCATCCATCCTCTCCCTCTTCCTCTCTCTCTCTCTTCCAGTCTTTTATTGTTCCGTGGGGAGTTTGATGAAAGCTTTAAGAGTTGTCCTTCTGAGTCACAGAATAAAGAAAGAAAGAAAGAAAGAAAGAAAGAAAGAAAGAAAGAAAGAAAGAAAGAAAGAAAGAAAGAAAGAAAGAAAGAAAGAAAGAAAGAAAGAAAGAAAGAAAGAAAGAAAGAAAGAAAGAAAGAAAGAAAGAAAGAAAGAAAGAAAGAAAGAAAGAAAGAAAGAAAGAAAGAAAGAACGAACGAACGAAAGAAAGAAAACAATGGATGGAACTTGTATTATCCCATCTGTGGTCCCCTCTTTCAGAGGAGTCAAATATCCACTAGTGAAATGTTATCCTCCTTCTTTCCCCCCTTCCTCCCTCCTCATACCCCTTTCTCTTCTTCTCCCATACTCTGTAATACTCTACCAAATTCCTAGACATGGTTGATTGGAGTTTGGAGAGTGGAACCCACTATAATAAATCACTGTATGTGCCAACTGCAGGCTACTGAACAAATCTGTATTTCTCTCTCTGTGTGTGTGTGTGTGTGTGTGTGTGTGTGTGTGTGTGTGTGTGTGTGTGTGTGTGTGTGTGTGTAGCGCTGTGCAACCTTTCTGTGACTATAGCTAGAATCTGTAACTGGATTGAGAGTTACAGTATTTAGTGAGTAATTAGCCTCGGTGTGTGAAAATGTGTTTCTGCCTTATCCTCGGCCTTGGGCTAAGTCATCTATCTATTGCTTGCATTTTTTTCAACTCTTTCTCCTTCTCTTTCTTTCTCTCTCCGTTTCTCTTTCATTGTACCTGTGTTTTATGAACAATATATGGGTACAGCCAAGAGTAGTAATAGTAGGAATAGTGACGACCATTGCTGTAACAGCCATAGTATTTGACAGTAGTAACTATATTATACAGTATTACCGTAATAACCACAGTATATGACAGTAGTAACCATATTATACAGTATTACCGTAATTACCACAGTATATGACAGTAGTAACCATATTATACAGTATTACCGTAATAACCACAGTATATGACTGTAGTAACCATATTACACAGTATTACCGTAATAACCACAGTATATGACTGTAGTAACCATAGTATACAGCATTATCGTAGTAACCATAATAACTACAGTACTTCAGAACAGAAAAAGTAACAATTCTGCATACCTCTAAGGGAGTGTAATACCAAGGTAGCTGAAAACCATAGAATAGAATCAGTAGAATGGGCATAGAACCTCTGACCATAGCAATTTCACATTATTGCTCCATTGACTTCAATAGGGATGTCCATTCTAGTAATTATATTTCTATGCAGAAAACACAAAGGGGTAAACATCACGCCAGAATACAAGGCAAACTAACACTGAGTTTTGTCAAAGTTTTTTTTTTTATAGTTCCATTCACTAAATATTTAAAACAAGCGTCACTTGACTATTTATTAATAACGTGTTCATTTACATCGTTTTTTTCCATATTTTCATTGTCTTTATAGGTTGTTGTGGTTGTTGTTGTTGTTGTTCTGGTTTCCTGAATGACCGATATAACAAAAAGAGCATCCAGATAGTAATCTGGAGTCGTTGTGTCTCTGTGTTGTTGCTGGAGGGACAGAGCAGTGGTCTTATAGGGTGTGCTCCCTCTCTTCGTCCATAGGGGGAGCTCTATCTTAATAGCACCAGGGTTTGCACAGCCCCAATGTAATGATTCTGGAAAAGTGTGGTGAAAGGAGGATGGGTTAAGATCAGTGTTCACAGTCTGAGTGGGTCCAGAGTCCACGATCCTTTCCTTTAGGTACACATCCAGACATTCACACACACTGTCCCTTTTCACTCTGTTTCTGTGTGTTCTTTCACACAATCCACCCTCCAGTTTTCCTTGTAACATGGATGGTTGGTCTGGATATATGGACAGATGCAGAACGTAGCGGAAGGATAAAAAAAAAACAAGTTTGTATTTCTGACAGAGAGGGGTGGATTGAAAGAGGAATTTGAACGTAGCGCTCTTGAACACAACACCAACGCGGCATCCTTTTTTTCCTTCCTAGCAATCATTGACATTCAGGCTGTGTCGTCTGTGAACGTGAAGCTCCGATGCATAGAAAGAATGGGAGGGGTAAGGAGGGAGGGATGAGGGGAGGAGGGGGCTGCACTATGGGCATAGAGACAGATGGAGCATGTGTTCCATCCAGGAGGAGGACAAGAAGAGAGGGAGAGTGGAGGATAGGAAAAGGCTGCAGCATCACCACTGCACAAAAAATTGACAGTTTGAGAAAAAACATGTGGAGAGGGCAAAAAGAAGAGGGTGATGCATCCTTATCCTTTTTTTTTTTCATTTTTCAATATGGCAGATGGATGGTTAGCTGTATTCCTGGACTGTCTCTGTGTGTTTTGGGATGGCTGTTAGAAAAGTGGGTTCTAATCACAGTTCTGGAATCCCCTCAGTTCCAGAATCCCCTCTCAGTTCCAAAACGTCTCAGAGAACTCCAAAGAGTACAGCCACATGAATCAGACCACTTAATCCTCTCCTTAGGGCGGATTAATGAACCCCTTGTCTCCACACACACACACACACACACACACACACGCACACGCACACGCACACGCACACAAAAGTCAGCCCAGGTCTGTTTATGGCAGTCCTTTGGTCCTAACAGAAACCAGTCTAAATCCTCTATAATAAACCCAACCCTGTATCATACTCTCTGTTAAGAAAGATCCACAGGGTTCAATTCTGTGCCCTCCATCTTTCACACCTCGCCTGCTGTGTTTGGTTATCATTTCCTGTATACACACACACACACACGCAAGCACACACACACATACACTCTGGCGGCAGTGTGGGGGAGATCCGTGGGTAAAGGGTTCATGGGCTTGTGTTCCATGGCGTTGCTCCTTCAGTTCAGTTGGTTTGATCCTGTTGTGTGCTGTGAGGTGTATCACATAGTCGCCTACTACTGTTAGTACTACTGTAGTACTATTGTACTACTACTGTTAGTACTACTGTAAGTACTACTGTATTACTACTCTTAGTACTACTGGTGTACTACTGTACTACTACTGTTAGTACTACTGGAGTACGATTGTAATACTACTGTTAGTAGTACTGGAGTACTATTGTACTACTACTGTTAGTACTACTGTAGTATTATTGTAATGCTACTGTTAGCACTACTATAGTACTATTGTACTACTACTGATAGTACTACTGTAGTACTATTGTACTACTACTGTTAGTACTACTGTAGTACTATTGTACTGCTACTGTTAGTAGTACTACTATACACTGTGGCTCTCCATAGTCACTTAGAACAGTTCAAGCGGATATATTTCAGTTTATACGGTAGGTATGTATATCTTTGTACAGGTTAAATACAATCCGAGAAAACATTTATATGGCCTTCTATCTCGTATGAAAAGATAAACATAAACAAACAAATAACAAGGATGACACGTGTTGTTGTGTCCTCTGTATGCAGTCATCAAAGTGCTTTGATTCAAACATAAAGGGGCGGGGCTTGGTACCATGTCCAACTGTCAATCTTCCCGTGGAATGTTTTCGATTTGAACCGCTTTCATTTTTAGTGTGAGGGACAGAAAATACAACATACACTCACACCATGTCTTCAAAAGACCAATGTGGCATCTGTCACCATCAAGCATAGGACTGTGATGTATCCAGTCTATTCAGTAGGCCTGTAATCTGTCTGTTTAGAAATTGATGTTGATGATTGTTTGGTTTTTGGATGGACCATATATGGTATATAGTGGTGGTGTTTCCATGGATATTTCAGATTCATTCATTTCCACAAAGATCATTGAGTCATACAGTCA